>NC_032090.1:2041343-2138606 GCF_000182965.3 Candida albicans SC5314
TCGTGTTTGTGTGATAAAAAGAATGACACACTCTATAATCTCAATTATATACGAAGGGGCAAATATGGAAAAAAAAAAGGGGTGGGAGGGAGAGACGGATAAGTAAAATTTAAGCAATTAATCAATCAATAATAAAAACCTATCATCGACATCACGTTTTCTTTATATACTCTTAACTGTTTATCATCATTCCATCAAATTCTGGTATCATACAATATGACTATTAACAATTATTTCCAATTGACTTTTTATTTGGTATCTCAATATATAAATGAGATATATCCTACATCTGAAGGGTTTAAACAAGTTCAATTCACTGATGACACTAAACTTAAACAAGTGAAATTGTTTAAAGGTGAAGAACAATTATTGATATTAAGTTTTACAGAAATTTCTGAAACTCAATCATTAGTCAATTTATTAAATATTGTTGGTAGATTAGATAATGCTTTAATTAATTGGGAATGGTTTATTACTGATAGCGATTATACCGTTAAATTCCCTATTGATGCTTCAAAAATCCCTCAAGATTTAATTGATAAATTTAAAACAAAATTTAGATTAATCGTTGATGATGAAAAAGTTAGTTCTATATTTAGTAATACACCTAAAGGTCCAATAATTGAAGAACACACTGATTCGGAAAGTATTAGATCTCCAACTCCGGAATTACCATACAATCCAGTTGCAACAACAGCAACAGCAACACAACCACAACCGCAACCACCAGCAGCTGCACATCCAGATAATTCGATATTTACAGGATCATCTGTTTCTACTACGAAAAGACCTCTGGATATGCCTGATTTTGACGATGAATACGAAATTAAAAATCCACCACCACCACAACCATTAACTAATCAATTGGGGAGAAATAACAATAATAACAATAACAATGTAATACCATCAATTGGATCAGATGATTTAAATCCACCAGGGATTCCTCAACATCCTACTTTAACACCATTTATAGATCCTTTACAAAATTCTCAAGGTCAACATCAAGGAATGTATCCTACTTCAGATCATCCTATTTTCGGTCAACATCAACAAGGACAAGGCCCTAATTCGAGAGCTCCACCTGGTGCTAGATTTGATGATCCATTTGGTGGAAGTTCTTCGGAAGGACCATTTGGTGGTCCACTGGGTAATCCATTTGGCGGATCACTGGGTGGTCATTTTGGCGGTATTTAAGTTGAATGAGAGTTTTTCTTTTTCTCCCCCCCCACTAAAATTGTTTTCATTTTTTATGTATAATTTTATTAGGTTTAGTTTATTATTATAGGGTAAAATTTGAATATCTTGTGAAGGGATGGATTTTTTTTTGAAACTGGATATCAAACAAACAATGTAAATAGGAAATTTTGTTGTTTTTTTTTTYAAAAAAAAAAAAAAAAAATCATGGTACCTCTATTAAATAAATTAACTTATACATACATTATAATAAATACAATACAATAACAACAATTGTCACCACTTAACCAATCTTAAAACCCAGTAGCTTCTTGGAAATCTTGTTCAGTTATATTTGAACGATGACACATTTGTTGAAAAATACTATTTTCAGTATTGAATAAATTCCAAGGAGTATCAAATTCTTTAATTTCACCTTTATCTAATACCAAAATTCTATCATAATTAATAATAGTTTTCAATCTATGAGCAATACATAAAATTGTACAATCTTTAAATTCTTTAATAATTGTGTGTTGAATTTTAGAATCAGTTTCATAATCAACTGATGATGTAGCTTCATCAAGAATTAAAATTCGTGAATCACGAACTAATGCTCTTGCAAAGGCAATTAATTGACGTTCACCAAGGGAAAAATTTGATCCTTCTTCTTCAACAGTTTGATCTAAATGGAATTTATGTAATGTTGAACTGACATCACCACTACCACTATCACCATTGCCATTATCTTTCTTGTTGTCTTTCTTGTTTTTTTTCTTGGTGTCCTGGTTCTTGTGTTCAATGGTTGGTTTGATTTGTTTCTTAACGATATCTAATCTTGATTCTTCAATTAATCCAGTACGTCTTAATGCATCCCAAAGTTTATCATCGGAATGTTCATTGAATGGATCCAAGTTTTTCCGAATTGAACCTCGGAATAATACTGGATCTTGAGGAATAATTGATAATTTTGATCGAAGATCTTTTAAACCCAAAGTTGAAATATCAATATCATCAATAATAATTTTCCCCAGTTCTAATTCTGATAATCGATATAATGCTGTCATAATTGATGATTTACCAGCACCGGTTCTTCCACAAATACCAATTTTTTCCATTGGATTAATTTTAAAATTCAAATTTTTCAAAACTAATGGTAATCCTGGTCTATAAGCTAATGAAGCATTATCAAATTCAATAGCTCCCCTGTGGGGCCAATTTGGTGGTGGAGTATTTTCGGTAATGACATAAGGAGCTTCTTTAGGTAAATTTTGTGCATAAGTATGTAATCTTTCGGCAGAATTCATTTCATTTTCCACTTGAGTGAAAGTTCTAATAAGCATGGATAATTGACCAGCAATTTGGAAAACATATGATACAATTAACCCAACTGATGAAGCACTAATATTGAAAACTCGATTAACACAAAGTAAGGCAATTAATAATGCGAAAAGTGCAGCCACAAAATCCATATGAATGGCTAACCAACGTTGATTAGCAATTGTGATATAATAAGCTTCATTCATTCTATCGATCAAATAATTATTTTTCAAGGCAAATCTTTCGGTTGCATGATATGCTTTAATAGTAATCATCCCACTCAAAGTTTCATCAAAATTATTATAAACTAATGATCTTTGAATGGCTTCCAAACGTTTAATTTCTCTTGCTGAAGCTTGATAATAATTGGCAATACTAACAAATAAAAACCCTAAAAACGGTATGGCAATAGCAAACCAAGGAAGATAAATAATACATAATATCAATACCCCAATAATATTAGCCAATACAAATAAGAAAAACCTCAATTGATCACCAATTTCATTATCTAAAACATCAGTATCCTTAGTGAAACGATTCAAAATTCTCCCCATAGGGGTAGTATCCATAAATGACATAGGGGCATGTAAAACTTTTTTCACAGCCATAACATTCAACATCACAGCTGCGGTATTGGTGATATAAACCAAAACAATAAATTCCAATGTCAAAATTATAAATGATAAAAATGCAAACATGATATAAACCCCAATATAAACTTTATCTGGTTGATCAAATTTATGACCGGTCCAGAAAGATAACCAAGTATTAGTGAATATTTGACAAAATGTCGCCAAAATAATAAAAGTTAATAAAACAGGAACAACAATCCAAGGAGAAAATCTTCCTGATCCTAAAACAATGTATTCTTTATAAACACTCAAACTAATGGCATTAACTGCACGATCTTCTGCTTCAATTAATGTACCATCAGCAGTGTTATCAACATTGAATTCACGATGACGTCCTTCTTCATCTTCTACCTCTTTATCTTCTGGTTGAGTTCTTTGAGTGATTTGTCTTTGAATCATTTTCCTTTCTTCTTCAAGTTCATCTTCCATTGGATCTTCTTCTTGTTCAATTCCATCTTGTGGTTCATCATTGTCTTTGTCTTCGTCTTCGTCGTTTTCTTTCTTTGATTCACTATTGTAAGCCATTAATTTACTAAAACTTTCATTAGTTGCTTGTAATTCTTCAAATTTCCCAACATCAATAGTACCATTAGGATTCAAGAAAATAACTCTATCAGCAGAACCAATTAATGATAATTGATGAGTGGCCAAGATTCTAGTTTTATCTTTTAATAAATCTAAAATACAATTATTCATAATATGTTTCCCAACACGAGCATCAACAGCACTCAAGACATCATCCAATAAAATGATTTCTTTATCAGCATACACGGCACGAGCTAAATTGATTCTGGCCTTTTGACCTCCAGATAAAGTAATACCACGTTCCCCAATTTCTGTTCTATCACCTGCTGGTAAAATTTCTAAATCGGCTTCCAATGAACAAGCATATATTACTTTATTATATTTTTCTTCATTCCATTCTGATCCGAAAACAATATTTTCTTTAACAGTATTATTTTGTACCCATGGATATCCACAAAGTAATAACGATCCATTAACACTAACTGTACCATTAGTACGTTTCATAAATCCAGAAAGAGCATTCAAAAATGATGATTTACCAGAACCAATTAATCCAGTGATAACAATAAATTCACCTTTTTTCACTTTAATGTTAATGTCTTTTAATCCTTTGAAAGTGACTTCTTCTTCCAAGTCTTTGGATTGTGCTTTTTCTTTTTCCTTCTCTTCACTATTACTAGCAATAGTTGAACTTCCATTTTCTTTAGCATACGATTTTTCACTAGTAACTTCATGAGTTGAAGTAATTACATCAGCAGTGTTCTTGTCTTCATCATCACCATCACCATCACCATCAACATCTTTTTTCTTATCTGGATCTTCTTCATCAGCAAAAGTTTCCCATTCAAAATCAGCATGATCTACTTCTATAGCTAAATCATCTTGTTCCATTAATTGTTTCATTTCTGGAGTTGCTTCAATAGAATTTTCTCCTTCGCGTATTTCACCTTGAGACATGAATTCACCAACACGAGAAATACCCATAAATGCATCAGCACCACTTGCTAAAGCCATTGGTAAAAGGAAAACTTGTTGAGTCAAAGTATTATATAATGAAAGTGATGAAAAAATCGATGCTGGATCTCGATTATGAGTTCTAATGGCATAAAGTACTAAAAATGCTGTCATTGAAGCAAACAATGTTAATGACATGGCAAATGATGTGACAACATTTCTTAATACTTGCATTCGATAAATAATTTTCATTTCTTTTTTACGAACATTAGAAATATTTTCATGATATGGTGGTTCCCAAGAATAAAATTTGATCACTTTTAAATTCGTCAAAGCTTCTTTAATATAATTAACTCTTGAATCAGTATAAAAATTGGCTTTTTTCCTATAGGCAAATAATTTCCCAGTGGAAAAGGCAATGGCAATCATAAAAACAAATAAAATCCCGACCCCAACTAATGAAGCTGGACCAATATTAATAATTAAAATAGCAATAGCAATTCCAATCGGTACCGGGAATACTATTAAAAAAGGTTGGAACCCAAGGGCAAAATCAATTCTAGATAAATCTGTTCCTAACATTGAAGTTATTTTACCTAATGGATATTTATGTCTTGCCTCGGCATTTAATTTAAATGATTTATCTAAAAGTGCTTTAGTTAATACCGCTTTGGCTTGAGCACCAGTAATCATTGATCTATAAAAGAAATGATTAATAAATACCCCAATAACAAACACAATTATTGCTGTACCAAATGAATAACCTAAACCTTTACCAATACCAGTTTCATGACCAAGAGCTTTTAATTCAACGTATTCAATTAATTTTTTCGATAATAATGGTAATGTAGTTTGACCAACATTACTCAATGTTAAACAAATACATGCCCAAGTATATTGCCATTTGAAAGTTTTCGCTAAAGCCCATACTGTAAGAAATTTAGATAATTTAAAATCTTGTAAATCAGTCTCAGGATCAACTGATGAATTTTCTAAAGTTTCACCTCTTTCTTTACATTTTTCCAGTATATGTTGTTGTCTAGCTTTCGCTATATCATTGCTCATATACCCATAAAATGCATCAGCCATATGTTGTACTTTAATATCGTCAGTTAAATAAAACAAATCATCGGGTTGCAAAGTTCGTTTATAACCCGATTTCATCACTGGTGATAACCACCAGAAAAACATTCGGGAAAATATATTAGCAGAACTTGCTGGATATGGTTTCCTTTCATCTTGAGTAGGCACAGGTGGGACTTTTTTCGATAGCATGAAACTTAATAATCGTTTCTGTCGTTGAAGTAACTCTTGATTTTCAAGAGCATCTGAATTAGGTGGGGGTGCCATAATGTGAACAATTTAGCAAAAAAAAAAAAATTAAGAAGAATAAGCTTCTGTGGTTTGAGAAGAGTGAAAAATAATGGAAAAAGAATATATATATATAACAATCTAAGAAAAGGAAAGGAAAGGAAAGGAAAGGAAAGAAAATCTGAAATAAGAGTGGTGGTAAAACTATCAGCTATATATATATATATACGTACTATAAATTACGTTATTATAATAATAATAATAATAATAATTTTTTTTTTTTCACAAGGTGGAATGAGTTCATCATCTTCGCAGTTATCGATTTTGCTGTCTAAACTTTTCTTGGTGTGTATGTATGTGTGGTCTGTATGCGTGTAATATCACCCAAAATTAATATCTCCGTGTGCCGTTTTTTAAGAGTGTTGTCAAAAAGAGGCTGAAAAAAAAAAATAAAATGGGCAAGCAAATGAAACATAATCGATTAGTCATGACTCCCGCCAAAATACATAAACAACAACAAACAGTAAAACAGTAAAACCAGTTATAGATAGTAGATGGTTGTATATAATGTCGGAATGTGTCGGGATTATTCTGGTGGCAAATAAAGAATTACAACTATAATTCTTAAAAATTGATTGTGATTATTATTACTGTTGCCGATGGAACTTTGTTAGTTCTTAGTTGAGAGAGAGGGGAGAAGAGAGAGAGGCACGGGCTTACAGATTTCTGCTGGTAAGTCCGTAAGTTCGTGTGGATTACCTAAAACGTACAAATAATGTATAGAATATATTCCCGTCTTTCCTAACATTTTCGTTTAAAAAGTTCCGATACCACTTATTTTCGGATGTTAGGAAATTGCGTTTTATCCGAACTCATATTCAACCTTAAATAAATTCTTTCCCTTTCTTTTGATAGGGCTTATCTTTACACGAGGCACTAATTGCTTATTAATAAAATTACACTAGTACTTCATATATATTTTGCCACCCAATTTAAAAATAGTCTAAAAGATAAATATAGCAATCATCAATAATGTATCAATTCATATCATCATCAAATTATTTTTTTGCCACTTTGAAATGCCAAATAATGGCAAGGCTCGAAAAAAAAAAAAAAATATAACAAAATAGAACTAAAATTTAGCCACTCCATTTTTTGAATTTACCGAATGGAATTGATTTCCAATTATAGAATAATCAAATAGGTTATCTTTATCTCTCTCTCTTTTTATGTTTTATAAATGTTTGCTTTCATAATGTCGATTAAATCCTTTCAAATCAGTATACATGGCAGGACATGATTTACATTGACGTTTTAATCGATTATCCAGATATACATTAATGAATTGACCAAGATATTTTGGAGTATTGGATTTATTATACACTAATTGAACTTGAATTTCTTCAGTATCATCACCTGGTATAGATGATGAACTTCTAATTTGATAATTGTCCTCTTCATCGTCGTTGTTGTTGTTGGTGGTGGTGGCGCTGGTGGTGTTACTATTTTTGTGGGGGCGACAACAACGACGAGATAAAATTTTGAAATGTGCCTGTTTCAAACTAGGTTTTTTACGGGCCGAAGATTTAGGTTTTACAGGTATATTTTCTCCAAGATCGTTTCTCAGTTGACATATTTCTATTGTGGGTGTCGTTATTGTTGTTATTGACACAGGGGCATTATCAATGAATTCAAGAATACTTTGTCCTAATTGTGGAGGTAATTTAGGCAATTGAGAAAATAGCCGCCGGTGTTCGTCTTGGTCGTACAGTTGTTGATTCAATAAAAAAGGAGTAAATGCATTGACAAATTTGTATTCAGAACGTATCCGTTTACGGACATCACTAGGTTTCCTTTTATGTTGTTATTGTTAGAAAAAAAGGGCGATAAATTTAGTTTGCTATATGGTGAAAAAAGACATACTGTGACATTATTGGTTAAGGAATTGATTAGTGGTGGTTGGTGGTCTTTTATATTTTTTTTTTTTTGCAATCAGAAAACTTTGGTTACTATATTAAATAAAATGAGGCGTATTTTAGGGGTTTGTATGGAGATTCACGTCAAGTTGGGACAAACTTAATATAATGCAAACCCATTGATTATAACCACTACAGCCTTTCTTTTACAAATCATAGGAATCAAATACCAGTCACTATATGTACTCTTAGATTAATTACACTACGTTATATATACACATGAACATCATCAACAAATACCATCTCTTAGTTAACCTTCTTGGTTTTCTTTTGTTTCAAATGAGATTCTGGAATCCAGTTAGTATCGTATCCAGTAGCAGAAGTAGTAGAGGGGCCAGTTGCAACAGGACTTGAAGCTTTAGCAGCAGATACTTTCTTAGCTTTAACTGGAGCAACACCTTTGAAATATTGTTTACCCCAAATTTCATAACCAACATATATCAAACCAGCAAAAGTAATCAACAATACCAATTCCAAAAAGATCAATCTTGGATCGAAAAATGAAACAGCAGCGTCAACAATAGTAGCCAATTGACCACGGCATGGAATGACTTTAATCAAACTATCTTGAGCAATGAAAACATGAGGAATCAATTCATAATTTGCTGGGATTAAATCAACATTAATTTTTTGATCAAATTTAATCGCTTCACCCGGTGGAACAGCAATAGGACCAACTTTCCCTGTAGTCAAATTAGTGACAATTTCATTATTTATGGGGTTTTTGAATTGACCAGTTACACCGACAACAGTGATTTCTGATTCTTCATTATTGTTAACAACATATTGAAGTGTCACAGTGTCGCCATTTTCCCAATTGGCCACGTCGTTTTGAGATAATTCTGGTGTTTCCTTGATGATATAATCAATAAGAATATCAACGGTTTGTTTTGAGCCAGTAGTTTCGTAACCAGCTACAGTGGCAATTGTAGCTGCAAATGCAGTAAAAATGGTGGATAATTTCATTGTATCTAAATGTGTATGTGTAGTGTGTATGTATTGACTGTGGTGGTGGAAGTGGGTTTGGGAAATTTTTCACCGATCCTTGAAAAAAAAAAAAGAAAGCATAACCCACCCGAAATTTTGTTACACATTCCTAAAATTTTTTTGGCGTGTGTCGTCGACTTGTCACAATCGACAAGTTGGTCGTGTCGACGCCGCAAAAGATTTCGGTATCGGCTGCAAAAAAATGGTTTCACGAGTAACAAATGATATATTATATATCATCGTATTGTCCCCCCTTACAAATCACTCTACAACATTGATTTGTCTATTATGATTATGATCACTCTATAAACTTTTTTTCAATAACAATTAATTGATTTATTTTACTTTATTCAAGTCGGTTTAATTGATAAAATATTTGTGCTGCTGAAGCATTTTCCATTAATGAACGTTTAATTTGTCCTGAATCATTGCTCCCATCACAATAATCATCACCATTAAATTGATAATTTATACTTGAATTATCCCCACTTTGTTTAACATATTGATCATATAATTGTTTAACACCAGTAAAATCAAGATAATTTCCAATTTCAGATAATTGATCATATTTATAAATGAATTCACCTTGTTTCATTATATCATTACTAAAGTCCAGTTTTTCATCGCCCATGATGATTATTAAATCAACAATTCCAACAAATAATAAATGTAAATATTTTAAATCATTATTCCAATATCCATTACTTCTCATAAATGTCGTTGATTTAATTGTTTCATTAGCTTTGGCAGTAGCTATCAAAACATATTGTTCATCATTGGTGTACTTGTAAAGATAAGAATAAGTTGAAATTGCTACTCCAACAGTATAAGTTAATTTCCCTTTATCAATATTGGTTTTATTATTAACATTCAATCCATCATAATAAAATCCATCCAGTTTATCTAATAAATTATCATCTAACCATGAAAGACATTTCTTAGCAAATGACAATAAAGAGTCGTCTTTATTCTGTTCATATAATTGAACCGCACATAATGCTGCTTCAACGGTAGAAATCGATGCAATATAATCTCCATCAACTTGCCATTTAACTCCACCAACTTTATCTGACCATTGTCCTTGAATCAATTCCATTAATTTATTAGCAGTAGTTAAATATTTTGTATTATTAGTTAATTCATAAGCTTCAATGAAAACCCATAATACTTGACAATTATCATCAACAAAACTTTCTCCACCTCCAGGAGTAGCAGAAAACCAACCTTGAGAATTTTGATATTTATATAATGAAGTAATGATCTGGTTGGTTTTGGAAATGTCACCCGATTGAACAATTGCCATACCGGCAACAGCAACACTCCAAACTACTGAATATTGAAAAGGGGTTGAAGTTTGTGAATTTGGACATGATGGATCAGATTGGGAAAATCCTTGGTTAGTGTCATTCCAAAATATTGACCATGTGGAATTAATCGCAGCTTCAAATGCATCATGGGGATCAAATGAAGAAGAAGAGGGGAGGGATCCACGTTTGAGAAATTTTGTTGTTGATATTGTTAATGCAAAAGTGGTATATGATATTAATGAAAGTAGTAATAATATAAAACGAAGGAATTGTTGCATTTTATTTTATTTTATTTTATGCTTAACAAAGAATTGTATAAAAGGAGTGTGAATGATAGACAGAATCGCAGCTGCTAAGGCTGTATTCCACTTACAATGAAATACTTTCTGGCGAATATCATCTTGGATTATCGTCTTTATATATATTCTAAACTAAAGAAACCTTTTTGTCGACAATATATTTGCTAAAATCACCTTTGTTGAACATGAAATTGGTAATACTGTACATATATTCTATCAATCAATGAAGGTGAAATTGCAAAAAAAAACCGCGAAACCTTATTTTGCATTGTTCATGAATGTCTTTGAGAGTGCTATCTATATATATATAATTGCTATTTGAATTAAAAGAAAGACAATAACAATTAACGTTGACAATAAAAGGTGTAAATGACCAAATATGAAATACAATAGAAAACTGTATTGACTATCATCATAAATAAACTGACATTGGATAGGGAGTCGGAGATTAGTTCAATTACTATCCTTTGTATCATCACAATTTACTAATTGAATGTTAGAATTTGGGAGAAAGTAATAGAGAAAAACAGGCTTGTATAATAATAAATGAATTACTATCATAAAAATACTATTGATCTGATAAGGTTTGACAGAATTGACACATTTCTAATCAGAAAGGAAGAAAGGAAAGGAGGAGCGGGGGGAAGCGTGGAAAGAAAACCTAGAAACGTAATCTTTTGATACCACAATCTCCCCAACTACTGCAACTAAATTATATCAAGATATCAACTTTTTTGGTGTAGAAGAACAAGCGTGTGGCATATGTTGAGGCAAACTAAGAATTTACATCAATTTTTGCTCAGTTTGTATCATTCAAAGACAATCAAAACACCAAACACCGGGACAGTTCAAGATATATCTCAGTAGCTGTAAGTATGTATGCATTGTATGTTACCTATAATCTTGCTTATCTAGCTTTGTTGATAATAGTTTAGATTTTGATCTAATACTTAGACTTTATCTTACATTATAGAATTTTCTTGGTCTTTCACAACTAGTAACTATCTATATCACTACCATTACCACACACGTCTAAAAAACGAGAGAACAATCAAACTTTCTTTCTTTTTTTTTCTTATAATTGCTATATGTATAGCATAAGTACTAATTTAGATCAAAATCAAAACAATGACTTCACATATATGTATTTACATATGTAATGAGCTAAATTGGTAAGTTTCTTTCTTTCTTTGCGTAATAATAATGGGCAATTACATTGTAAAAATTGCAAAAAAATATATCATACAAAATGAAAAAAGAAAGAAAAATGTAAACATGAAATTTTCACTAAAAACAAAGAAAGAAARGKTTGGTTGGCCTTCCTTCTTCTTCTTCTTCTTCGATGACTTCTAACTCTTTCTTCAAAAATATATTATTGAGTCAACTCTCGCTTAATAACAAAGTAGGTAGTAGGTATCACATTTATATATTTTAATGTTGTTAAAAAAAATTGTAGATAAAAATAAAACTAAAAAAACACTAAAGAAATAGAGCTAGTATATATAAAAAATGAAGAGAAAGGAAAGGAAAGGAAAACTGTTTGTAATTGTTATTTTAAAAAAATAAAAAAGGATTCAACGGATATATAATGAAAAATAAAACTAAAGCCAATTAATGTGCTTAGTTAGAGTAAATACCCCAGTATTTTTCAGCATTGTATGGACCATCGGCCTTCCAAAGGTCATTGAAAGCAGTGAATAATATAGCAGAGGCACCACAAGAAGATTTAATAGAACTGATAGCAGCTTGTTGGTTACTCTTAGATGGAACGGCGACACCATTAGAATCACCTCTAGATGGCCAACCAGTTTCAGTAATTAAAACATTCTTTTTACCACCACAAGCAGTCCAAACTCTTTGGATTTGTTGCAAGACCCAAGCACCAGAGTTTTCAGCAACAACGTGACCATCAAAGAAAGCATGAGCATTAACAGCCATGTAATCAGAGTAATCACATAAATCTGGGTTGTTAATAACAGCAATAAAAGTATCAACAGAAACAACTGGACCAGTGTAACCAGCAGCTTTTAAAGCTTTTCTACCTTCTTCAACATAAGCTTTAATTTGACTTGGAGTGGCAGAACCAGCATTAACCAATTCATTACCAATAGAGACAGTGTAAATATCATCCCAACTACCGCAACTTTTAACGGCTTCAGCTAAACTTTCAATACCAGATGTAATACTAGAAACATCGAAAATACCAGCGAAAATTTTTTGAGATGAAGTTTTAGCTTTTAAAACAGCTTCAACTTGACTACAATCAACCCCGTATAAACGAATAACATCAAATCCAGATAATTGAGCAATTTCACTGGCAATTTGAGATTCTGATTTACATCCACCATTGTCACTGTATGGAGAATAAGTAATACCTTTAGCACCACCAGATCCAACACCACCAGAAGGTTCAGAACCAGCTTGAGAAGACGAAGAAGCGGCAGCAGAAGAAGAAGCGGCAGAACCATCAGTGGAAGATGGATAAGTAGAAGCAGAAGCAACATCTTGAGTAGTAGTTGGATGATTTTGAGGTGGTTCAGTGTTGACAGAAACACTAACACTAGATTCAGCAGCTACAGATGGAGCAGCAAAAGTGGTAGTTTGATCACCATTACCAATAGTGACAACAACAACATTGGTGGTGGTAACAACATGAACAGCTCTTTTTTCTTCTTTATGTTGATGATGTTGATGAGCTAATGGAGCAGCCAAAGCATTGGCTAAGACAGTAAAAGTAACGAAAGACTTGAATAACATTATTAAGTTGGGTATTATGTTTATATAAAAAAGAACGAATAAAGTTACTTCTAAAGGATTGTAAGGAAAGACTGATAGAATATAACTTTGGTTTTAGTTGATTTTTAAAAGGAAATATAAAAAAGAAAAACGTAACAAGAAGTTGTATAAAAAAAAAAATATCAACAAGTGGGAAAAATGGTTGTAGTTTTGTATGAAAATCAACAACAACAGCAGAAACAGCAGAAAAATAAATAACGTGAATAATCGGAAGGGGAAACGACAGAGAGAGAGAGACAGAAAAGAATGTTTCGTGTAGTTGCGGCAAAAGGAACAGAAAGAGGCAAAAATTTTTTATCTCTCACTTCAAACAAACAATAAACAAAACAAAACGAAACTCGCCCGCAAAGGGAGAGAGTAGTGTACAATTTCTTTTTTTGTTGTTACACAAAATCGTAATACGTTAATCTAATTGGTTGAGAAATTAAACCCAAAAGAGAAATCTAAAACCAATAATTTTGAACATTATTACACGCACTTAGTCTACACTTTTTTTTTCTTGTACTACTATTGTTTATAAATTAGACGAATTTCGCACTAATACTATTGCAGTTAAAACACAACACAAAATTGACATTTATACACACACACATCATAAGTTATTCCAAACTATATCTCCTATACCTTACAGATTTAGTTATTTACATTTTGCCTACTTTGTCTTCTTAGATATATTAACTTTATTATGTATTTCCTTCTGTCTCCTTCTTTCTGGTTTAGTGATAGGTTGTTGTTGCTGCATTATCTAAATCTATTACAATTCTACATATAATAGGAAAAAAAGACAATTCTAGATTCTTTTTTATGGTTAAGTAGTTGATGCAATTAATTTAATTCGGCATCAAAGGTCCTCGACAGTCATTATTTTACAAAGAAAAATTTTTCATTGTTCATTCTCCTTATCAATTTTTTTTTTTTCATTCACATACATTATTTTTTGCAGACCTAGTGCAAAATATATGGTTTTAGGCCCAGACCTTATTGTCATATCATATGGGGTGTCTTGATTCTGGTATGTGGGCGATTCGTGATAACTTTCCAATTCCTAATGAACACATAAATAAACTGTAACGAATAATTGTAAGGCGTAACAATTAAAAATGTTCGTGTAAATTGTTTTTTTTTTTTTCTTAGCTCCTCCTGTCTCCTTCGAGTGTTTTGCCTGCTGCACATTTACACTTCCTACAAACAGCTGCTACTACTACTGCTACTCCTATTTCTTTCTCGCCTGCTACCACGACCACTACTGCTATCGCCTGTTTTCTCATGTATGATCTTAACTTGCCTCTTCTCTTATTCAACAAAATTTTTCAGTTTTGTTTTTTGATTTTAACCTTTTTCATAATATCGGCCCATCATTTCATTACTAATTAAACTTAAACTAGACTTTACTAAGGGTTTTTGAAAAATTGTTTCTTACACTAAATTGTTTTTGTCTAAATTAAAGAAAATAATATTAAAAGGGGTGAAATTATGAGATGAGTAGTGATGTTTGAAATTTTGAAACGCTTTTTTTGTATTATTTGTATGAGATCCCCAAATGACGACAACAATAAGTGCGTTTGTGTGTGTGTTAAGTTGATCTCTATCTATCTATCTATCTATTCCCCCTTTTTTAAACCCAAAAATGGATACGACAACACATTACAACAAAAGATAAAACAAATCAGCAACAGGTGTGTCTCAATAGATATGTATCATCTCATGCTTTGGTGTTGGTGGTGGTGTGTGTGTGTGCATTTAAAAATCAACGGAATTTTCGGATTCCTTTCTACCATCATTATCATCATACTAAGAAAACTCTTTCAAAATTTCAAATTAAATGCATGTATCCAATGTTAAACTAAATGCAAAGAGAACATGCACAAAACTGAATTGAAAACCACTCACTTATTTATTAATGCCCGATATTCGATTTTTCAAGAGATGAGATGAAAGTAGATTCTATTTCTTCAACAAATTTCCTCTTCTTATCGGTTTGGTCGTATTAGATAAATGCAACCGATATATCCTCGATTGCCAATTAGGTTAAATTACTCACTTGTTAAATCCGAAAAAGTATCTAAATGAATAATCTAGCATGATTTATAAACTCTCCATGTAAATCCGTATCTCCTAATAAGATACAATTGATCTGCTTTATTGGGGGGTGTAATTTATCAGACCTTGCAAAAGAAAAATTGTCACTACAAATTTAAACTTCTTCTTTTATATGGTTGCAAATTCTTCTTCCAGATAATAATTTGCCGTCCTTTAGTTGATCTTATTTGTACTTATCATTTCTTTTATATAATAGCCCAATAGTAACCTGTTTGATAACTTGAGATTGATTATCCTTCTTTGTATACAGTTTCAATCATATTTTGCAAAAAAATCGACCCAAAATCAATTGAACATAGAATGATACCATACCAAAGACTTTTATGTGCTATTCGATGTACGGCCATTCTCAAAAGTCATTTACTACCACATTCCCTATAACAAATAAGTTCTTACTTATTTGATTGAATTAATTCCTAGCATGCCTTGGGGGTAGTGGACAATTGAAATCATAAAGTAGAAATATAAATTGCGTGTACTATGACCCCAAAAAACTAAATATTACATAATCAATATAGTTGCTCCACACATAAAAAGTCATTCACTCGTGTTTAATTTTTGTCTCCAGCAATGATTGAGGCTATGAATAGTAGTGAGCATAGAGATGATTGGCAATCAATTTAGAGGATGGTCACATAGTAGCAATACTATGAACGTGATAGCGAATATTAACAAGTTGTTTGATTAGCATTCAATAAATGGTAGTGTGTTACTTGGGGCATGAAATTAATTAAATTGCCATTCATTTTTGCGCACACACACACGCACCCTCCTCCGCCAACTGATTCTATTTTTTTCCTTTCTTTGTTTCTGTATACTGTTAATTAAATTTCTATAGGTTTCTATTTTTTCTTTCTTTCAAACCAAATATCTACTTATCAAGATTAATCAATCATTTCAATTGATATATCAATAATCAAATCAAATCAAACCAATTGTGATTGAATTTTTGAACATTAGATTACGTTTTTTTTTTTGTATTCACTTTTAACTCACCCTGTTATCAAAGTAAGTTAACACAACACCACTACAAGCCCCCCTTTTTTTGTTAGCATTTTAATATTTTGATCCAACAATTTCTTTTTTTTTAATACAAGAAAGAAGAATCATTAACATCACCCTTGATATTATAATTTAATTTCACCTTTGCGAATCCAATTTTGTGAAAGATAGTCAAAGATAAAAACCAAGAAAAGTGAACGGCAAACACGATAATCAGAACTCGAACTCAATTGATTCTGGGTCTAAAAGAAGTTTCAACAATATGATAACAAATAATAATAACAATAGTGATAATAATACTAGTTCGGTGGATCCATCAATAAATGTTGAGGAGTTACCGGATTCCAAAAAACAATTGACTGAAGATGCGATTGATCCTACGCAACAACAAGAACAACAACCCCAATTAATGGAAATAGATGTTGAAACCAATCAAATTATAAATGAAAATGGATTTGAAAACCATGGTGTAGCCAGTCCTGAAGTGATTGATATGACAGGTGATGACGACTATGATGTTGACAACCACAACAATAACAATCACAACCACCACAACAATATCACCATTGAAGATGATGACGATAATGTGGTTGATGATGGTGACGACGAGGAAGACGACGACGACGACGACGATGATGATGATGATGATGACGATGAAATACAAATAATTAATTCAGAACCTAATAGCAATGTCGTTGCTCCAAAAAAGTTTACTCGTAATTTCCCACTAGCTAATGATTTTAACGCTCTTGCAGCCAAACTAATGAAACCCATTGAAGACTATCCCACAAAAGAAGAAACCTATTATGTTTGGGAAATAAAGGATTGGGCACAACTTTTAAAGGAAGAAAAAGTCCGATCACCAAAATTTAAATGTGGGGGATTTGAATGGAATATTTTATTATTTCCTCGTGGTAACTCACAAAATAATAATCTATCAATATATATGGAACCTCATCCACCAGTTGATGAAAATGATAAACCATTAGATGAAAATTGGTATGTTTGTGCTCAATTTGGATTGGATATTTGGAATCCAGCTCACCCAGATGCTCATTTACCAAATCAAAGTCATCATCGATTTACTAAAAATGAAACTGATTGGGGGTTTAGTTCATTAATAGAATTGAGACAATTAGAACAAGTCAATAATCCAAGAAATCAATCGTCAATGTATGCCATTTTGGAAAATAATAAATTAAATATCACTGGGTTTGTTCGAGTTATAGATGATTCTTCTACCGGGGTATTATGGCATTCATTTTTAGATTATGATTCTAAGGCAAATACTGGATACGTTGGTTTAAATAATCAAGGAGCTACATGTTATTTGAATTCATTATTACAAAGTTATTTCACAACTAAATTATTTAGAAAATTAGTGTACGAAATCCCCACCGATCTGAAATCTGCAGGAGTACCTTTGTCATTACAAAGAATTTTCTATTTGTTGACCAATTCAAATGATCCGGTGGGGACGTTAGAATTGACAAAATCATTTGGTTGGGACTCGTCAGATGCATTCACCCAACATGATGTACAAGAATTGAATCGTATTTTGATGGATAAATTAGAAACTGCTATGAAAGGGTCGAAAATTGAAGGTGCATTAAACGATATATTTGTGGGGAAAATGAAATCTTATATTAAATGTGTAAATGTTCCCTATGAATCGTCACGGGTGGAAGATTTTTGGGACATTCAATTGAATGTTAAAGGTTTCCAAACTCTCAAACAATCATTTCAAAATTATATTGAAATTGAAATGTTGGAAGGTGAAAATAAATACCAAGCAGGTGAAGAACATGGGTATCAAGATGCCAAAAAGGGGGTTGTATTTGAATCATTCCCACCAGTATTGCATTTACAATTGAAACGTTTCGAATATGATTTTATGGTTGATGATTTAGTTAAAATTGATGATTTTTATGAATTCCCCGATAAAATTGATTTGAAACCATACCTTGATGAAGATTTACCAGAAGATGTGAAAAACCAAAATTGGAATTATAAATTGCATGGTGTGTTGGTGCATCAAGGTAGTATTTCCAATGGTCATTATTATGCCATGATCAAACCAAATGCTAATGATGATACTTGGTTAAGATTCGATGACGATAAAGTTTGGAAAGTTAATAAAACTCAAGTTTTCCAAGAGAATTTTGGTGCTACTGATTTGACACAAGAACAATCACAACAAATGACAAGAGCTGAACAACAAGAACATATGGTGAGAAGAGTAACGTCGGCATATATGTTGGTTTATTATCGTGAATCTGAATTAGACAAAATTTTACCAAGTGATGATAACATTGTCAATTCTGCCATTCCTGAACATATCCCCAAACAAATTCAATTTGAAATTGAGGAACGTGAAAAATTGGAAAAGGCAAGACAAGAAGCCTTGTATTATACAACTGCCAAATTGATAACTTCATCCACATTCAATGCCAATCTTGGATTTGATCTTGCCTTGGATCCAACGAATAATAAATTTTATGATGAATCCTTGAGTGGTAGTGCATGTGACCCTATATCGTTGAAAGTAAGAAAAGATAGTACATTTACTCAATTGGTTGAAGCAGTGGGCAAAACAATTAAATGTACTAATGAGAAATTATTTAGATTAGTTGCCGTTTGTCATAGAAATAACCATACCAATAGATTGGATGCTCCCATTGGTGAAGAATTTCAAAAATCAACGATAAGTAATGTTTATTCGAAAATATTTAATCGAAAATATGATGAAATGGTTTTTTATGTTGAGGAATTGAATAAAGACATTAAGAATGTTGTTCAATTGGTGAAAAATAAGGATAATGGTTACATTGAACCTAAAGATTTTACATTTGAACAAGTGTTTAGTAAAATTGATGCTGTTGGTACTGATATTCATCCGAATATTGAATTTAAAAATACCGAAGAGTATTCTAATTATGTTACTATAGTTATCAAATATTTTGATCCTGTATCACAAGAAATTAGAGGATTATCACATATTACTGTGGCCAAAGAAGATAAGATTGATTCAATTATAGACCCAATCCGTGAATTACTTGGATTTAACAAAAATATCACTTTAGAATTGTATGAAGAATTATCACAATCAAAAGTTGAAAAGATTGATTCTAAATTAACTTTTGAAAAACATGAATTGAATAGTGGTGATATCATTACTGTTCAAATTGTCAATCCAGGTGAAATCAATAAAAATGGTAAATTTAAAGATTTGAAAGACTATTATAAATTTTTGTTAACTAGATTGCATGTTAATGTCAGACCATTTAAGGCAGAAATTGATGAAGAAGATTCTGATTTCATAGCTCATGAAGACGATGAAGATGAAGATGAAGAAAATAAAGGAGGTGAAACTAACAATGGCACTGGTTATGGTGGTAAGGGAAATGGAAAAGATACTGAAAAAGATAATAAAGCTACAAATGATGAAATTCAATTGGCTAAAAATTTGAGTAAAAGTTTTGATTTTTGGATTTCGACAAATTATAGTTATCAAGATTTAGCAAGAGATATTGCTGTTAAATTAAATTGTGATCCTTTATATTTAAAAATATTTATATTAACTGCTCAAGGTCAACGATTCCCATTAAAGACAAGTCATCATTTATCTCAATTATTCCCCAAGACGGTATCAGTCAATCAAATTGTTGAAATTGAATATGAAATACTTAATATTCCATTAAAAGATTATGAGAATTTGAAAGCCATTAAAATCCATTGGTTAACGACATTATTACAATATCAAGTATTTGAAGTTTTAGTTCCTAAACGTGGAACTATAGGTGATGTTATTACTAAAGTTTTACACAAGGTTAATGTATCGGAATCGGATTTACCTCATTTATTTGTTTGGTCAGGACGAAATCATAAATTTCATGAGATGCTTAAATTTGATAGGGCATTAAGTACAATTTCTGATGATGTTGATTTATTTTGTGGGATTTTCCCAGCTGAAGTTGAAGTATTATGTGATCATGATATGTATAAAAGATTTACTGATAAAGAAATTGATGAAACAAAATTGGAAGAATCAATTCATGAAGAATATTTAGAAAGTATTAGATGGAGTAAAAAATTAAATCTTTTACCAGCATTTCATTTTCATAAAAATAATAATTATCATCATGGAATTCCATTTATTTTTATAGTTTTCCCGGCTGAAACGTTAAATGATACGAAAGAACGATTAAGGAAAAAATTAAGATTAGGAAAACAAGCATTTGATAAAGTTAGACTTGCATTAGCTGATAATAATAATAGAATCAAATATTTGGAAGATGATTCATTGGTATTGTTTGATGAAGTTGCCATTAAACTGTATAGTTTGGCTATTGATAATGTTGATAGAAATCCTAAACGTCAAGCATTATTTGAAAAAGGGATTTCCATCAAATAAAGGAGAGAAAAAGAAGAATCAACATTGAAGATACACATACATTCGCTTGCTTATCAATGTTGTTTATTTAGTTCGTACTACTACTACTACTACTACAAGTTATATATACAATATATATACACGATTTATATTTTCTTTTTATTATTTTTATTATTATTGATTTAATAATCGATTATATTCTTGTTCTCTAATATCAGTTGAACTTAATTTACCTTTCCATGAATTTTCTTCAACATTCCCACCAATCACTTTAATTATTGTAATATCTAATAATTTAAATCCATGATCTTTACGAAATTTGTTAACAAATTCACCACCAGATTTAGTTTCTTGAGATATTATTAAATTATCAATATCATTAATATAACCAGTTGGACCACAAACATCATTAATTTCATAAATTTCAAAAAAAATAACACTGGTTTCACTCAATAATAATAAATTTATGAATTGAATAACTAAATTTTGTCTTTGATTAAAAGTTTGTAATTGAGATTTAAATTTTTTATTAATTAATAAATTAGAACCAGTTATACCAATAATTAATTTATTTGAAGTTAAAAAAATTGCCATTGATAATAAAATTTTATGACCATCATGTAAATGATCAAATGTTCCACCTACAGCAGTAGTTTTAAATTGTTGATATTGCCGACTAGTAGTAATTTTATCATCCTCATCATTATAAGCACTACTACTATTTGCTCTTGATTGGATTGTTGGAATTTCAATGTTTGATATTTGTGTTATTGACAATGGCAAAGATGACAAGTTAGTACTGTTATCATTATCACCTTCCGCAATATATCCATGATTCCAATTATTTAAACATAATTGATTCAATTTTTTTGTTGATAAATTAAATAATATATTAATTTCAAATCGATAATCAAACATAGGTAAACTGTCGGTATCTCCATCAGTATCTCCATTATTCTTATGATTACGAATTAATTGATAATAAAAACATAAAATTTCATTCAATTGATTTGATTCGGTGATTTGACAAAGTATAACTAAATCAATACGATTACAATTAATGAATTTCGGGAGTAAAGATATAATGAATTGTGAATAATCGTATTTTATAGGATCTTTAATGAATATAACTGGATTCAACATTTGCAAAGTAAGGAAAGAGGAATGGATGGAAGGAAAAGGTTAGGTTGGTGGTGGGGGTTTGGTGGTTTTTTCTCTCTCTGGCCTTTTACGAGAGAACCTTTTTGAGGACTCAAGTTTTTTCATCCACATTTYCGTGGAAGTCGAACCAACCCCTCCCATTCAAGGCCTGTTCATCTTCTTAGAGATCAAATGAATTAATTCAATTACAAATATTAAACAGTTTGCATATATAATAAATAATTCGATTGTATATTTATGTAAACTATAATTTAAGGTGAATTTCCATACAACACTAAAGTTGAAACTCACCCAAAATTCCTAATCAATTCAATTCATCAGAGAAAACTCTGATTGGTAAATGTTAGTAATCATATATGTGTATCATATATGTATGCCACTCTATCCAGAGAACGATCATTAATCTTAGAAACACTAGACGAATTAATAACCCGGTACTTAGTTACAGAAACTAAAATAAGAACTTCGGTCCATTAGAAACATTTCTCATTGGCCCTAAAGAATGTTTCCCATCAAATCTTTTAAAAAAAAGCATTGGCAAGAGTTGTGGTTTTCCCCTTTGTTCATATTTTTTTTAAATATTCAACTGGAGTCGTCGTCGTGCTCTTCTTACCAATTGCTTATCACAATAACACGTGCCATGGTCTTTGTCTTTGTAATCGATAACATATTCCTTAAAAGTTATCAGAATCTATCAAATTAGAGTACTTCCCTCCTCTTTACTATGTAGTTTGAACACTAATCAGTCACGACACTAGTAGTTAAACTTAACACAATAAGAGATACAAAGTATTATAGAAACTACCATAATAAATAAAGTCTCACTCGACTTAATATGATTGGCTAATCAGAAAGACTCTATATTTTCCACTTCCCACCAAATAAACCTGCCATGGGAAAATTACCAAACCCATACTTCTTGGTATAGTATTTTCTTGTTTGTATATCACCGGAACTTTATACCATTTAGCAAATCCAAATAATGAAAACCTCTCAACATTTGTGGGTGTATTACTCACTCTGATTATCCGCTCTATTTCTAATTCCCATTGTAAAATCCCTCGCTTTAATTTGGGTTGCTTTGCTACGGCGACTGGAACAACAATTTACCTCCACCACTACACAAAACACAAAACAGGACCAGCAACAGGAAAGCTAAAGATTTTGCAATTCCGAGACATTTAAAATTAAAGATGTTCCCTTTAATTACGTTCATAGATTTCTATCGAATGAACAATTCTTCTTGAGCCATTAATTAATACTATGAAGTGAAGTTGTATTTGAGTTGAATAAAATTTACATTGGACAACAGAGCTAGAAATAAAATGTTTATAAATATCCAGAGAATTGCTCCATGTTTTTGGATTTATATTCTCTCATACACTAATCAATTGATATAACTTCATTGAATTAACAAACCAACAACTATAATAACAACTTTGACAAACAAACAAGCAAAAATGAGTAAACCAAAGGTATT
The DNA here is from genome assembly GCF_000182965.3 of Candida albicans SC5314. Classification (NCBI taxonomy): domain Eukaryota; kingdom Fungi; phylum Ascomycota; class Pichiomycetes; order Serinales; family Debaryomycetaceae; genus Candida; species Candida albicans. Next base: position 2,064,760 of record NC_032090.1, read on the forward strand.
AATGGCTCTTTATTCTGGTGGTAAACATGCTAATGAAGAATCCAGATTATTAGGTACGGTTGAAAATGAATTGGGTATTCGTAAACTTGTTGAAGAACATGGTTATGAATTAATCACCACTGCTGATAAAGAACCATCTTCTAATTCTGATTTTGATGAAAATTTACAAGATACAGAAATCATTATCACTACTCCGTTTTTCCCAGCTTATGTCACCAAAGAAAGAATTGCCAAAGCTCCCGAATTGAAACTTTGTATTACTGCTGGGGTTGGATCTGATCATTATGATTTAGACGCTCTTAATGAAAGAGGTATTGCTGTTTTGGAAGTCACTGGGTCCAATGTTCAATCTGTTGCTGAACATGCAATCATGACCATGTTGATTTTACTTAGAAATTATAWTGAAGGTCATGCTCAAGCCACTACTAAAGGTACTTGGGATATTGCTGCTGTTGCCAAAGATGAATTTGATATGGAAGRTAAAGTTTTTGCCACTATTGGTGYTGGTAGAATTGGTTACAGAATTTTAGAAAGATTAGTTGCCTTTAATCCTAAGAAATTGTTGTATTATGATTATCAACCATTACCTGAAGAAACAATTAACAAATTAAATGTTGCTTCTAAACTTTTCAATGGTGTTGATAATATTGTTGAGAGAGTTGAAAAATTGGAAGATTTGGTTTCTCAAGCTGATGTTGTTACTATTAATTGTCCATTATATGAAAGTTCTAAAGGGTTATTCAATAAAGATTTGATTTCCAAGATGAAAAAAGGGTCTTATGCTATCAACACTGCTAGAGGTGCACTTACTGATCCACAAGCTATTGCTGATGCTGTTAATTCTGGTCATATTGCTTATGGTGGTGATGTTTGGCCAGTTCAACCAGCACCTAAAGATATGCCATGGAGAACTATGCATAATCCATATGGTAAAGATTATGGTAATGCCATGACAGTTCATGTATCTGGTACTTCTTTAGATGCTCAAGCTAGATATGCTAATGGTGTCAAACAAATCTTGACTGAATATTTCAACAAGACTTATAGTTACAGACCTCAAGATGTTATTATTATTGATGGTGATTATGCTACAAAAGCTTATGGTCAGAGATCTAAAAAATGAGCTAACAACAACCAAAAATACCTCAAAGGTGGCTAGTTTTACACTTCATTCATAGTATTATTTATCTATTTATCGTATTGATTTCAAATAAATATTCAAATATTGTTGACAAATAAACAAGCTTGTAAGAATAACACTGTAGCTGATTTACCTCTAGAGTTTTATAGTTGAAAGTAGAGACAAGAATAGAATTGGCCAACAGAATGAGTGCTAAAAAACAGACAATTGACACAGATGATGGTAATTGTGACTCGTCAACACCTTTGATTTGGTTCCACTACTGTCCCCGTTACCATCTTACAAATTCAAAATATCAGTTATTGGTGTAACAATAATAATAAATCTAATATATATATTTGGGTATAATGAATACTACTATAATGAATAATCTCAGGTAATTATAATGTAATTAAAAATTACCGAAGAAAAGCTAAATAGAGTTGAATGATTATATAAATCATTGTTGTTAGTTGATAAAAGTTAAATAGTTTATTAGTTTAAGGCATTATTACACCCATGGGAAATTATATATTCACAACACTACCATTTGGAGCAGTAAACCGACCATATGTATTCCTCGTCATTAGTGAGATCTTTCCAATCTTCATATACATGGATGACATACTAATCGCTACTGCCAATGTTGACAATGAAGTTGCTTTAATAAAAACTTTCATTAAAAATATTGTTGAACTTCTCGCCTGGGAGGGAGGGTGTGGGGCGGGGGGGTGGGAATTTTGCGTGTACGGGTACAATTCTTTTTCTTTTATTTCTTGACCATTGTTACACTACTTTTTTAATTAATTATCAAAACATTCTCCTCTCTCTTCTCTCTCTGACTTCCTTCTCTCCTATCTCTCTGGTTTCAGGCTTCACAAATTAATTAAACATCCAAACATCATTATAATTTATTAACACATCCAAACATCAATAACTTATTCTTTTTTTTGTCTTTTTTGTCGTCTGTATTTTTTTTGCAACCAATAAAGTATGAATTATCCTTATTCATCTTTTGAAGATGATGGACAATATCAAACAGATTTATCTGAAGTTGCTTCAAGAAATGCTGATGAAGAAGCTGCAGGGCATCAACAACAACAATTACAATATCATCGTCGAGTACAAATAGAAGAAGCAACAAGACAACGTCAACAACAACAGCAACATCATCAACAACAGTCTTCACCATCATCATCAGATGATTTCAATTTTGAACTGCAACAAATCAAACCAAATCGACCCAAAAATTCGCCTCCTAAACCCATATTTGTTGATAAAGATGGGAAATCAATGCTTTTTTATATTCCTGAAGATGAACCGAATCGAAATAAATATCGAGATCTAATAATCCGTTATGGTGGTGTAATAGTTGAAAAAGGGTTCCCTACAGTTATCTTATTAAGTAATAATGAAGATTTGTATGGATTTTCCAAATTAAAGTTTATTGATGATTGTATTGCTAAAAATCAATTACTTTCAGTATTTGATTATGGAACTTATGGAACTTATAATAATCCTGAAGATGCTGCATTTGATACTACATCAATAATCAATGAATTGAATGATGATTTGTCAAGTAATATATCGTCACTGTTTAGTACAATAGAAGGAACAAGCTCCATGGTGGAGGTTCCTGTTGCTGCTCCTGCTGCGATTCCTCTTCCTCCTCCTCCTCATCAACAACAGCGTAGTATAGATGCATTTCCCAATCCCAATATTAATAATGCTAGACGAGGATCACTGGGTCATAGATTTACAATAGAACAAGATGAATTTATTCTTGAACATATTCGCAGGAAACCTCGATTTAGACAATCACAAAAATTTTATGCTCAATTAGCTTTATTAGAACCATTGAGAGGTCATACGGGGAATTCAATTCGTTCAAGATTTAGAAAACATTTAGAATCAAGATTAAATTATATTTATAAAACTGATGATCAAGATCAATTAATTCGTGATGAAGCAGGAAATTTAATTAAAATTGGACTTGATGAAATGCCTGGGACTCTTAAAAATAAATTCACACCAGAAGATGATTATCTTCTTTGTTGTGTTGCATTAGAATATATGGCATCAAATAATATTGATTCTATAGGATTACGATATTCATTTTTTGATGGTATGTACAGAAAATATCGTAATCATACTTTACAATCTTGGAGAGATAGATTTAGGAAATATATTCGTGATAAATCTGATCTTGTTGATTATAAAGAATATTATGAAAATTGTGAAAAAGTAGGTATGGCTCCTAGATGTTTAACAAGAATTGCTCCATAAAAAAAAAAAGAAAGGACCTTACAGAGAAAGAAGTAACTTTATTATTAAAGGGTTAATCAGGGAGAATGAAATTATGGGGACGAGCTAATGTTTTTTTTCATACCACTATAATATAGAATGTATTAGTATCATTATTATCATGATTAAGTAGGCATGTCAATATTATTGACATAATGAATTGTTATGAATTTTAGATTTGTTATTCAAAAGGTATCTAAAGTGTTTTTTCTACTATTTACATGTGATATATATTCTCTCCTTCTTTCTAATTTTCTATATTACTATTTCTACTAACTTCACGTTCATTAGTTTTACCCACTCACTTTGTTTTCTTCTTCTTCTTCTTTTATATCAGATTTAGTCAATTTAGTATCACCAATTTCTATAGCATCATAAATGGCATTAGTTGTTTCTTTAAATAATTTTTCAGCTTCTTCATCATTATAAGGTTTTGCCTTTCTATATTTTTTAAGAGCCATTAATAATTTGATATTATTATCAGTTAAATTATCAGTTTTAGATAATTTAACAAATATATATCGAAATATTTCTTGTTCCATTAATTTAGGATAAGTGGACACAACTACCAGTGTGTTTGTGTTTGTGTTTGTGTTTCCGTTTCCATTTTTCTTTGCAGTAATAAATCTTTGTGGGATTAATAATTTAATTGATGATTTTAACATTAATTTATATAAATAAATTTTTTTGTTTTCATTTTCATTTTCATTTCCAATATTAAACCAATTTAAATGATTTAATCTTATTAAAATTCGATTTATTTGATCAATAAATTCATCAGGTATAAGTTTTTTCATTAATAAATTTCTTGACCATTGATAATTTATATCATTAAATATAATTAAATTTTTTAAAAATTGTTCCAATTGAATAAATCGTAAATCTTTATCATCAACTTTATTGTTATTGTTATTGCTATTATTGTTATTGTTATTATTTTGATTATAGGCATGATAATATTCTAAATCATCATGAATCGCCCACCAAATTCTCATTAAATATTTGAATTGAATTTGTATTCTATCTTTATCTTTATCTTTACCAACAAGAGAAGGAGGAGGAGGATTTAAATCTTTTGATATTAAAGTTTGAAATAATTCCATGATTAAATGAGTTTTAGTTAATCCTTTTTCACGTCCATATTCAGTTATTTTATTAATAAATATTCCAAGAATCACTTCATCAATCACTGAACGATCTAACTTCTTACCTGCTGCCATATTTGATACTGACAAAGTTTCCGAGTCTTTGATTACACCATTTAAAACATTGCGGGTGGTGGTGGTGGTATTATTATTATTATTATTATTATTATTATTATTATTATTAAAAATTGATAAATTTATACGTAATCCACCCCATTTAATCATAGCATACCAAAATGCAATGACAAATTCATTTAATTTACCCATGTTAGTTAATGAATCAAATAATGGCATCAATAAAAATTTCGTCATCCCATGATTATTTGCCCTGCCAATTTCTCTGGTGAAATCAATTAATGGAACTGGTTGTAATCCATTAAAATTTTTACTATTCTTGGTAGGCATAATCACTTCAGGATTAAAATTTTTATCATTAATTAAATTGGCAATTTTATAAGGATCTAAATTTTTAATTTTATCATTAAATTTTAATTTTATATTGGATTGTATGGCTTGTTCAATTGCTAAATTGATTTTCCTATCAATTCTAGATTTAAATGATTTCTTAGCAATTATAGGGCTATCGGTATCTATGTCTTTGCCTTCTTCTTGTTCACCAATAACTTGTTGGACAAATTTCAATAATGAATCAATTTCTGGTGATGATTGTTTTAATATAGATAAAGCTTTTTCATTATATAAATAATGTGAACCAATGGGTGGTTTAATTTTAATTTTAATTTTGGAGTTTGTTGTTGTTGTTGAGTTTGTTATTATTCCTCCTCCTCCTCCTCCATTACATAACAGACTAACATAACTAACAATCAATGGAGAATCTAATTCAATTTTTTCTTTATTCCATTTATGAATATTAAATGAATCTAATTCTGGATCACCATTATTAGAAGTTGTTGGCAATGGTGGTAAAGCTAATTGTTTAGCTCTTTCGAAAATTTTCTGTGATGTTTTGATATGACCAGCTTCAATATCTAATAATCTAATAATACATTCATTATTTGAAATTGTTGGACTATTATTGTTGATCATTATTTTTTCCATTTCATTATCAAAATATTTCTTTATTCCTTTTAAAAATATCGTAAAAGTTTTAGAATCAGGATTAATTGATTGTAAATTTTCTTTAGGATTGGCCATTAATTCATTGAAAAAATCCCATGCTCTAACTTGTTCATCACGGAAATCTTTAACTAATACACTTAAACATGCATTAAATACTTCAATTGGAACCGTTTTAGAAGAAGAAGAAGAAGAAGAAGAAGAATTGGTTGCTAATTCTAATCGCCAATTTTTAAAAATTTTTTCAACTCTATTGAAAAGTTCTTCATTAACAATAGTACTTCCTTGTTGTTTTTGTTGATTGTCGTCACCCCATGGTATGGCTTTAGCAATTCCATGAAATAAAATCACATAAGTTTGTAAATTTGTAGGTATACCACTTGATTTCCGTTTACTAAACAATTTCAAAGCTTGATTAATTTTCCCTTTTGATAATAACCATTGTAAAATTTCATTTGAACCAACAATACTACAATTTTTATCGGAAATTTGACATAAATACATTGCTCTTTCAATATCATTATCAATTTTTAATAATTCTTTAACATTCTCACAAATATAATATGAATCTTGTAATTGTTTCCCATCAGTACCTAATAAAGCAAGTGCTAAATTTCGATTAATTTGTCTCCCACTTAATTTTTTCACTTGCATTAAATTTTTAAATATTAATTTTGATATTGGTGATGAATACTTGATTTGTTGGGTCGTTAATTTTTGGATATCTATAGGTTTATTATTATTGGGATCTCTAAATGTTACTGAATCATATTGATTTTGTAATACTTTTAAAGCTCCTTTGAGATTATAACTTGTAGTAGATTTAGTTTCAAATTCTTCCGATGGTTTCTTGCGTTGATTTCGACGTTGTTGTTGTTGTTGTTGTTGTTGTTGGTGTTTTCTAATGGTTAAAGGATCAATATCATCATCACGTAATTTACGAAGTAATTGTTTTCCATAAAATGTAGTTGTTTGATGAAAGTTACGACTCCAAATAGGTCGTATATGTTGACTGGATCGTAACATTTAAGCAGGGAAGGGGGGAATATCTAACTTCTTGGTGTAGGTCATCTCAAGAGAAGAAGACTAAAAAAAAAAAGTTTGTGTCTAAGCAAAAAAAAAAAAAATAGTTGTACAAAACATTTCGAGATTCTACTACAATTCAATAACCCAAAGCTTAAGTTAAACAACTATCATGGAAAACTCAACAACAACAACAACAACAACAACAGTAACACAGCCTGATGAATCATATCAAAGAACAAAATGGATTGAAACAAAAAAGAATATCAAACAATTATTACAACAATTAACTCCATCTAATATTAAACAGACTGTACTACAATTATTTCAAATCAATCTTTTACGATATCAAGGATTATTCATTCGAGAAATAATGAAACAACAAATAAGAATCACTACCAACGCCGAGTTATATGGTAGTTTAATAAGTATAATAAATTCTAAAATACCAGAAATTGGAGAATTATTAATCAATAGACTTGTATTACAATTTAAAAAAAATTATCTTCAAAATAATAAAAATTTAATCAATTCATCAATTATATTTATTTGTCAATTAATTAATCAACAAGTATTAAATGAAATATTAATTCTTCAAATCTTACAAATGTTATTAGAATCTAATGTGCCAAACAACAACAATAATAATAATAATAATAATATTGAATTGGCCATAATGGTGTTAAAACAAACGGGACTGTATTTATTTAAACATTCAAATACGGCATTAATAATGATATTGAATCGATTAAAAGATATACTTCAAGATGGTGCTAACGCTAATGCTAATGGTGGTAATGGTGGTGTTGGACTAAGTTCATGGAATCGAAAATCCATTGAATATATACTTAAATTAGCGAGAAATGATTTTAAAAATATTTCAATCATAAAGAATGGATTAGATTTGGTAGAAACAGAAGATAAAGAAACTCATGTGATTACATTAGAAGATAAATTATATTCTCGAGATCATTTAAATGTATTTAGTGTGGATGAAGAATATCTTGATCATGAAAATGAATATATTGAATTAAAGAAAGAAATTTTAGGAGAAACTGACCATGAAGATGAAAATGAAAATGAAATCCAAGTTATTGAAACCACCAAGAATTATGAAGAAAAAATAACTGATATGTCACAATCAGAATTATTACAATATCAAAAAACTGTATATTTAACAATTATGTCATCTATGTCATCTGATGAAGCAGTTCATAAATTACTCAAACTAAATTTCAAATCCAAGATTAAGAACAAGACCAAGAACAAGACCAAGACCAAGACCAACTCTAATGATAATGAAATATTGGCAGATATGGTAATTAAATGTTGTTCACAAGAGAAAACCTATCTGAAATATTATGGTATCATTGGAGAAAAATTAATATCAAGAAATGATCATTGGCATAATCTTTTCATCAAATTATTCAAATATTATTATGATATAATTGAAAATTTTGAAACTAATTCATTAAGAAATTTAGGTAAATTTTTCGGTCATTTATTTGCTTCGGATAAATTGGCATTAGATCAAGCTTGGTCAAATATTAAATTAACTGAACAAGATACGAATCCGGCAAAAAGAATTTTACTTAAATTTATATTCCAAGAAATGATTGAAGAATTAGGGATAAATGAAGTTAAAGAAAGATTAATTAATGATGATTATTTGAAACCTTATATTAAAGGGATTTTCCCCGTGATTAATGTTGATGGGAAAGATGCGGATGCAATTAGATTTTCAATTAATTTTTTCACAGCTATTGGTTTAGGTGTTTTAACTGAAGAAATGAGATATGTGTTAGATAATCTATCCGAGCCAGAAGAAGAGGATGACCGTGGACGAAGTAGATCAAGAAGCTATTCAAGAAGTGCTTCGAGTAGTAGTTACAATTCACGGTCAAGAAGTTATTCTCGTAGTCAATCAAGATCATCAAGAAGTCCAAATCCAAGAGGTCGACAAAGATTTAAAACTAAAAAACATAATCATAATGAATCAAGAACACCTTCACGAGAAAACTTAAAACGGAAACGTAGTGAATCAGTAACGGATAGGAATGGCAACAACAACAACAACAACAACAACAATCTTCAAGATTTGTTAAATAATTTAAAATAAAGTTATCTTAGTTGTTGTATAGATTACTAAAGATTATGGAGTTGATTATTTTTGTCAAAAACATGACACAATCGTAGTAGTAGTAGTAGTAGTAGTAATGAACCCACCCACAATTATTGAACTGTTTACATTGTTGATAGGACTGCTCTAGGATGATGATGATGATGATGAGTATTCAATTAAATATAATCCGGGGTTTGAATATATGTAGTAACAATAATTCAAAACCCAATGACTAATGCATAACCCGCGTTATACATAAATATAAATATGATGATGAGTGTTGATAATTCGGTGATATCGCTTGGACGTATTCCCAAATGTACACAAAAATGTATAGTCATCCTACTTACTTACTACTACCAATAGAATCAATTGTAAAAGTCATCATCACCAACAACCAACTAAAACAAACCACATTGTGCATAATTCTTCTTTCTTCGTCACGTCACGTCACATCACAATTAATTGTAATTCTTCTTCTTGCCGTTACATGGAACAATCCGGAACAACTTTTTATAGTTAATGAACAAGAACCACCATATAGAAATACTTTGTTGTTTATTACAATTGACTAAGATATAACAACAACTCAAACAACACTATACTATACAATACTCTCAAATTTTCTTTACTTAAAATCTTAATTAATCTGTTTACCTGTTTAAAATATAAAGATGAGGTTCTGGTAAATAGAAGAATTAAGTGACCTCTTCTTCTTCTTCTTCTTCTCAACCAACAACAGTTCCTTATTGGCCGATTGAACAAAAAAAAATCTAGTGAGTGACTTACATAATTAGTATCCTGCATATAACCAAGCGTGAATTGAATTGAATTGAATTGAGTAAATTTTTCAACCAATAGAAATTTTTCAGTTTGAAATAGCAAAAAAAAAAAATAGTCCTCTCTTTCTTTCTCTATTACTATTTACTATTTACTATTTACTATTTACTATTTACTATTATATATATATTAATTTCAACTTCCACTAAACTTGTTTTCATATTTGGAAAAAATTTTTATTTACTTCTTTCTTTCTTTCTTTCTTCTTTCTTTTTCTTCTTCAATTTAATTTAATTTAATTTAATCTATATACATATCATTACAATGCCAGCTCCATTTGAAAAAGGTTCAGAAAAGAAAGGTGCCACTTTATTTAAAACTAGATGTTTACAATGTCACACCGTTGAAAAAGGTGGTCCACACAAAGTTGGTCCAAATTTGCATGGTGTTTTCGGTAGAAAATCCGGTTTAGCTGAAGGTTATTCTTATACTGATGCTAACAAGAAGAAAGGTGTTGAATGGACTGAACAAACCATGAGTGATTATTTGGAAAATCCAAAGAAATATATTCCAGGTACTAAAATGGCTTTTGGTGGTTTAAAGAAACCAAAGGACAGAAACGATTTAGTTACTTATTTGAAGAAAGCTACTTCTTAAATGTGTTGAAACTTTAAACAACAACAACAACAACAACAACCAATGTATTTACGTTTTTTATTTGCAGATGAATTAAAATTAAAATTAAAATTAAAATCCCATCTCCCCCCCATTATGATGGTTTTGTTTTTAACAATTCAAATTGATAGAAATTTATTAAGAAAAATACAAGGCAAAGAGTGATGAACAATTTTCAGCTGATTGAATTAGAGACAGTTTAGACAGCTGTATTGTGATGATATCCTTGTTTTTTTTTTTCCATATATAATATTACTTTTTTTTTTTTTACTTTATTTTTACTTTACTTTACTTTACTTTACTGTATATATCTATAATTTATTATTCCTATTATTATTTTATTCTAATCTGTAATAAAACATCAAGCATTGAATGAAATTGGTATTATTGTTGTAGTAGTTGTAGAAGTTAAACACCAATAGATCAGATGAAATTCTCGGAAGAATATAACTGCCCTACGCCGTGTGTCTACCTAATTCCATTCGTGGGATCTGAAAAACTAAAAAAAAAAAAAAAAAGTGTCTTTACCAATTTTAACACGAACGCCACCACCACGGCCACCACCACGGCCTAAATCTTGGTCGCAAAAAAACAGAAAAATTGAACAAACAGGAACCAACTAACCACGACGAAAAGATTTTACGGTTCATTTCCATTCATTCATTCATTCTTTTCCTTTCCTTCTTCTAACAAGTTCCACTACACGTTCCAGACTATGAATAACGATCCTAAATTTCAAGTACAGGTTGATCCTAATGAAGATACCGAATGGAATGATATATTAAGACAACATGGTATCATCCCTGAAAAACCACCATCTCCATCAGTTGAACTAGAAACAGCATTAGAAGAAGCCATAGTTAAACAATATGATAATCGATTAGAAAATAAAGATTTAGATGAATTAGATGAATTAGAAGATGAAGAAGATGAAGATTTTCTTAATCATTATAAACAAAAAAGAATGGCAGAAATTAAAAAACTTTCTGAAAAGAAGAAATTTGGTCATGTATTACCCATTAGTAAAAATGAATATGAAAATGAAGTTACAAAAGCATCTAAAGAATCATATGTCTTAGTCCATTTATCATTACAATCAAGTTTACAAAGTCGATTATTATCATCGATTTTAATTGATTTAGCTTCAAAATTTCCTGAATTGAAAATATGTGATATCCCAGCACAAAGATGTATAGAAAATTATCCTGAATCAAATTGTCCAACATTAATTATATATCATGATACAAATGTTGTTAAACAATTTATCACTTTGACTCAATTGGGTGGTAATGCAACAACTTTGAAAGATGTTGAAACTGCTTTAGCAGATTTAAATGTAATTGGATTCCATGATAAACGATTAATTATTAATAATGATGAAGATGAGGACTTGGAACAAGCAAGAAAATTAAGATTTGCAAAGAAATCTATAAGAGATGGAAATAGGAATAATGAAAAAGATAAAGATGAAGATGATGATGATGATGAAGATGATGACGATTTTTACGATTAGGGATGATGAGTAGGGGGGGTTGAAATATAATTTAGACGAGGGAAGGGTCTCTCTTCTTTTTTTTTTTTTTTCATTGTCAAAATAATACAAAAGGATATAATATAAATTAACGTTTGTTGTTTCAATAAGGTTCTTTTGACTTCTTCTTCTGGGTCTGTATGGTTTTTAATCCAATTGTATATAATTTAGTCATATTAACTTTTTTAAATTGGATTTTCATTGTATAACAAATATCAGGAGAAGAAGAAGAAGAAGAGCATAATAATTTTTTTTCTTCTTTATTTGTTTGTATTTTTTTTTAAGTTATTCTTTATTTATTTACTTCTTATTTTTGAACTGATCACCAATATACAAATTCTTCTTTATTCAAAAGCCTTCTATCCATCCAGTTTAATTGGTTTTTTTTTGGTCTCTTCAATTTGATTGAACTAGATCAATCAATCTAAACCATAAGCGATGGGTACTTTAATTGATGATACAAATGGATTGACAAATACCCCAATTTTGGCGTCAAAAAATAATGTTGCAAAGTTTCAACCCTCACTAAATGAAAATGAACCTACCACCACAACCACCACCACAACCATATCGAGAGAATCTACAATTGATAAAGTAAATGTACCAGAAGAAAACACCTCATTGATCATTAGTCAAGAGGATCTTTATTCAACCATTGATGATGATGGCGACAACGATAATGAATCAAATTCTTTAACCGCTGATACTGAAGACCACAACAAACTCAACCTGAAATCAGACTCTTATACTTCTTATATTGAACATGAATTAGATCTACCCCAATTTGAAAGAACAATATTTCAACATCATGATATTCAAATCAATGTCCCGGATTCCAAACATAGTTTAGAGGCCACAGAAACTGATATGGAAATTTCTGAAATTTTGCAATTACCTAAATCATATTTTGCTTATCCAACTACAACTACATCAGAATTTAAACATACAAATATAACAACAACAACAACAAACTTGCCAGATCCAGAAGTTGTTGCCGCTGCTGCTACTGCTGCAAAATCTGAAGAAAAGGAAGAAAACACAATCCCACCACCATCACCACCTCAACAACAACAACAACTAATACCTTCTTCAGGTGCCACTGAACAGAAAGTTAATCCAGTGAGTCAAGCATTAAAAATGAATACTAGTATCAAGAAATTAAAATTGGCAACATCTAATAATATTGATGGAGCCACTCCACTTATTATCAATAGTCCTACTGTAAATGAAATCAAATTACCAACAAATAATTCTTGGGTTTTACAAGATTATGAACAATTATTTGGAACCAAGAAATTCCATAAAGAAATTGAATTGGCAAAATCTTTACGGTTTGCTGATACTACAAATAGTGTTTGTTCTGATCTTAAACATGAAAAATTGATTTATATTTCAACTAGAATAATCAATCCAGGGAAAATCTTATCATTTTATTTAAAACATCCACCACTACCACCACCACCTTCCTCTTCTACTACTACTACTACTACTACTACTAACACCAAAAGAGATTTATACATTGATTTGATAATGAATAATAATGGCTGTAATATATTGTTACAATTGATAAAATATATTCATGAGAATGAAACTTTAGTGGAGAGTTCAATTGATTCAGTTCATGTTAGAATTCTGGCATTTTATGTTCATCAAATTAAAGTATTTCTTAATTTAATTACTGAAGTGATGAAAATTTATCAAAAAATTAAAACTTTAGGATTATTTGTTCGTATTCATCAATATGAAAATGGATATGTTTTAGGTGCTCCACAAGAGGGGAAAGTTAAACTCCCTCAAAAGTTAGAGAAATTATATTTAGCCAATGAATTGAAATTGGATGAATTTTTCCATTTACCAGCTTCAATAAAAGCACTTGGGTTACATAATACCAATTTATCAAGTTTAAGTAAATTCAATTTATGTAAAAATTTGGAAAGTCTTCATATTAGTGGTGAAACAATAAATCAAACTAATCGATTAGAAACATTTCCTAAAGGGTTTTACCTTTTGAAAAATATCAAATTTGAAGCATCAACAATTGTTAATTTTAATTTTGAAAAATTTATTCATTTAACATCTTTAAGTTTACTGAATATTGATTTTGCTCAATCAAGACAATTGGAATTCCCCTTGGGGTTAAAAAAATTGGAATTTATTGATTGTTCTATTTCATCTCATATACTGGCATTCCCGGATTCTTTAAGAGTATTGGTGATTACACGAGGTAAATGGAGCACCAAAAGAAATGCCAATATTTCTCGATTGCAAAAATTAATAGTATATGAAGTTCAAATTAAAGATTTAACTGAAAAAATAAACAGTTGTTTTGGATTATTTCATCTTGAAGTGATCAATTGCAATTTAAATAATGTTGAGACATTAAAGTTTTCCAAAAATTTAGTATATTTGAAATTTATTAATGTTAGTCTAGTTGGCGTTAAGTTCCCAATGTTCCCACAATCATTGGAAGTGATTAATATTGAACGGAACGGAATTCTGCAATGTGAATTGAATTGCAATTGCAATTGCAATAGCAAATTGAAAACATTAAGAATTGCTCATAATGATTTAACTGATGAGTTTGATATTAGTAGTCAACCGGTTCATGATGTTAATTTAGAAGGTAATAACAATTTAACTTTAGTGCTACTACATGATAAAACCAAAATATTAAATGTGTCGAATACAAATATTCAACATATTATTGGCAATGGTCTTACTAAACTTGTATTAAATGGATGCAACAACAACAACAACAACAACAACAACAAAATTGATTGGAAATCATTTAAATTATCACAATTTGTTACCCAATTAAGTCTTCAAAATTGTCAACTTGAAACTTTTGAATTTGAATCTAATCAAGAAGGAATTGAATTAAAACATCTTAAAGTATTGGATTTATCGAAAAATAAACTACACCTGATAAATTTGGTTGAATATGAGAATTTAGAAGATGTTGAATTATCAAATAATGAATTGAAAAAACTTTCCAATGACAATTTCCCATTGAATATCAAATCAATTAATGCAGAGAAAAACCAGATTCAAAAAGTTGATTTACAAGAATTATATAACTTGATATGGTTACAAGTTTCTGAAAATAAATTGAATGGAATTGAACAAATTCAAATTCCTAATAGTTTAAACACATTAATTTTAAATGGTAATATTTTCAATGAAATTAATGATGCAAATTTTAAATTATCGGAAAATTTACGACATTTGGAATTGAATAAATGTAAAATTTCCAAATTTAATTTAACTTTAAATGAAAAATTAATGTCGTGTAGTTTAAATGGGAATAAATTACATACCAAAAATTTCCATATTAAATTTATTCAATCACCGCTGCCGTCGTCGTCGTCGTCGCCGTCGCCATCTTTGGTGGAAGTGTCAACAAGTGGTTTAAAGTTTCTTGATTTAGGTAGTAATTTTTTCAAAACATTTGATTTTAATATGATTAAAGGGATTGAATTATCAGAAATAAATTTAGCTAATAATATGTTTGATGAAATACCAGAATCAATACCAGATAATATATTATCTGCCATAATGTTTAAAGTTGATTAATTAATTAAAGAGAAAACAAAAACAAAAAATGAAAAGAAAAGAAAAGAAAAGAAAACTTAGCTACAATTATTTTGGTGTATGTATGTATGTATGTATGTRTATGTATGTATATGTATAGCTATTTATACAAATTGAATTTAATAATGATGTACAAGTATAATTTATAAGATCCTACTTAATTTGAATAAAGAAATCTTAAAACATTGAATGAAGACTAACTAAAAAAAAAAAAAAAAGGATCAACATTAAAGTAGTAATATTATTCAAAGTGATAATAAATGAAATGAAAAAATTGAATTTAATAAAAAGATTATGAGAGAATCATATTTTATTATTATTATTTAGATGTCAGATGTCAGATGTCACACGCGCACTAGGAGGGGAGGGGAGTTCCTGAATTGCTGTGTGTGGCTTTACTTTCTTTTTTCTTTCTCAGGAGGCGAGGCGACTCAACTAGACGGAAATACTACCACCATTAGATTCCCACCACCTCCCACCACCTCCTCCTCCTTCTGGTACCACCATTTGCCACGACCCATCTAACAATTCTCTTAATCAGAATTTTGTTTTTTCTTTTTTCTTCTTCTTTTTTCTTCTTCTTCTTCTTTCTTCTTCTTCTGTGAATTGTGAAAAATTTACAACCGATTTTCTACTCCACTCATTTCATTAATACAATATTTAATTTAACTTACAACATCAATTCATTCATCAATTATATATAGGGAATATTTCAATAGAATATTAACTTTTTGGACTTTATTTAACTATTTATTCTCTCTTTTTTTTTTTATTTATTTAAAAACATCCATCTTCTCCTTGGCATATTCCCATCATCATTTTATTGAAATTATTATTCAACGTTTCACTATTCCCCTTTGATTTTGTTTTTTTAGTTTTTTTAGTTTTTTGTTTTTTTTTGAAAGAAAAGAATCTACACACATTACATTTTGTTTTGCCCCATTTCAAATCCAATTTCAACTTCAAAATCCAACTTCAAATCTTTTTTTTTTTAATATATAAATGCCTTCTGATGAAACAATATCTAAATCAAATGGCAATATCCACATTGCCACCAATAATATCAATGGGGTTGGTCCTACTACTACTACAGATCAACTAGACATTTCTGATCAATCATCAACATTATTGCATAATAAAATAAATTTTGTACGAGAATTAACTCCACGACCCGATAATTATTCTTCAATTAATTCATGTAATCATATTGAATCAGTTTTAGGAACAAAAGCTAAAAATACTGTATTTGAAACTTATAGACAAGCAGTATTAATATCACAACCAATTATTAATAATAATAATAATAATAATAATAATAATAATAATAATAATAATAATAACACTAATAATAATAATTATAAATCAATTTATAAATTGAAAAAAGATGGATCAATTATACCGATTGAAAAATTAATAAATTCAAAAAATTTAGTATTAAAATGTCATCAATGTCATTTAAATAATTTTGGGAATTCAATGATTTGTTTACAATGTCCTCATGTTGGTTGTTGTTTTAATGATTATAATCATTCTTATTCTCATTATAAATCAACTAAACATATGTTTTCTATTGATTCAAGTTGTGGTTTATTATATTGTTTTAAATGTAATGATTTTATTAATCATCCAGAATTAGAAAAAATTCGTTTACAAATTGTTTTAGGTGAACACGACGAGGAGAAGAAAAAGAAGAAGAAGAAGACAACGACGACAACGACTGTGGATGATGATGATGATGATGATGATGATTTTATTAAACAAAATTATGTTGATCCGGGTCAAATTGCCATAAAAGGATTAAAAGGATTTGTTAATTTAGGAGCAACATGTTTTATGAGTTCAATATTACAAACATTAATTCATAATCCATTAATTAAATATCAATTTTTTAATAATGATTTACATTATTTTAATTGTGAAAAATTTCATAATCAATTTATTAATCAAGGTAATATTGATGAAAATAATGCTTGTATAACTTGTAGTATTGATAATATTTTCCAATCATTTTATACATCAACTACTAATGAAGGATTTGGTATGACTAATTTATTAACTACGGCTTGGTATAAACAAAAATCATTGGCAGGATTTGAAGAACAAGATGCTCATGAATTTTGGCAATTTTTATTAAATGAATTTCATATGGATTATCAAAGAATTATAAATAATTTGAACCTGAACCTGAACCTGAACCTGAACCTGAACCAAGATAATAACGAGAAAAATACTCATTCATCTAATGATGATTCAGTGGTGAATTCTTGTGGATGTATTATGCATTCAACATTTTCATTTGAATTACAAAGTTGTATTAAATGTGATTCTTGCGATTCAATTACTGAAACCGTTGATCCAATGATTGATTTATCATTAGAAGTCAATTTCACAAATTTATATCAATCTTTACAATCATTCACTAGAGATGAAAAATTAGATGATTATAATTGTAAAAATTGCAACAACTCCAACAACAATAAGTCTACAACTACTACATCAGCAATTAAAAAATTACGATTGAAAACTTTACCACAAATATTATCAATTCAATTAAAAAGATTTAGACATGATATTTTAGGTAGTTTCCAAGCAACAAAAATTCAATCTCATATAAATTTCCCATTATTTTTAAATGTTACTGAATATTCTGTTATTAAGGATACTGATTATATTTATCAATTATTTGCTGTTGTTTGTCATCAAGGATCAATAAATACTGGTCATTATACCGTTTTCATTAAAAATAATAGTAATTGGTATAAATTCGATGATAGTGTTGTGACCATGGTTTCTCAAGATGTTGTTATCAATTCCGAAGCATATTTATTATACTATATAGTTTAATAATAATAATAATAAAAAAAAAAAAAGTACAAAGTATATAAACATACGAGATGATGTGAACTACGAATAGGTTATTACTTAATAACATTGCTGATTCCATGTCGTTAGAGATCTTGCATATCGGAGATACACACACATACAYACACACACATACACACATACACATACAATAAATCTAGAATCTTTCAACTGTGTAAAGAAAGGAGGTTTTTTTTTTATCAGTTTACTATTATTTCAATAAAAATAAGAAAATGAAAACTTATGATAATATATTATTAAGGAAAGGATTAAATTATTATTTCCCATTGATTAATTGATTGATTGATTGATTGATTGATTGATTGATTGATTGATTGATTGATTGATTGATTGATTGATTGATCGATTGAAAGTAAATTACTTTTCCATAACTTAATATCAATTTATTCATCAAACAAAATGATTAATTGTTCATATTTTTCAACAAACAATTTAATTTTTTCATCCAATAATGACATCATACAGTTTCAAAAACCCATATCGTGTTTTTTTGAAACTGAACACAGCCTGCAAAAGAAACAATTACCAAGAACCAAGAACCAAAAGATTGGGGGATTGGAATTGAGATTGGGATTGGGATTGTATTTTCCTTATTCAGTTATTTAATCTATTCCAGAATAAATGAAAAAGTATATACTAATGACGAGACAATTTGTTTAATTCCAATTCTAGTTATTCATTCATTAATTATTGGTTGTAGTTTAATGTCTCATCGGTTTTTTTTTTGTCCTTATTTTTAATCCTTGTCCTCAACCTTGCCCCCCCCCACTTCCTTCTTCCTCCTCTCCCTCTCCCCCCCCTTTCAAATTAGATATGTCGTAACAGTGTATAATTCATTAAAATTTTCAATCCATTAACAAAATAACAATAAAAATAAATTGAAAGTATTATCCTCCCCCTTTTACCTTCTAATTTAGGCAAATACAAATAAGATTTGAATTTCCTAATTAGTTAAATTTGATTTGGATTTGAATTTGGATTTGGATTTGGAAATTAATAATACCAGTTGCAGCAAAACATTAATTAACAAACAAAGGTGACACAAAATCAAACTAACTCAAGATTTACTTTTCCTTAGTCTTTCTGTTTCTGTTTCTGTTTCTGTTTCTCTATTTCAATACTAAATGAGATCATTTTTATTTCCTAATTCAAGTTATTACTTTATGTTAATTTTTACTTCAATAACATATCTATCTATCTATATATAGATGAATCTATAACTTTTCTTATATTCTTCTTCTTTTTTTTTTAGTAGTCAATCAATCACCTTAATACCCCATATACCTATTTCTGAAAATCCTTGTTTGTTTGTTTTTTTTTTTTTTTCAAATATCCTATAAATCCTAGTTATATTTAATAAATGATATGAATATTATTATTATATCCCTAATATTATGTTTATTGAACTGTTCATATACTTTGAGTGCACCATCAACAACATTATTCCCTAAACGAGACACATTTAATCCAACAAGTGCATTTAATTCAGCTATTAATGCCACATGGTCAGTATTTTGGAATGATCAATATCAAGCATTTTCTGAAAATGATCCCGCATGCTCAATGACAAGTACAAATAATTTCACATATACTTCAGTTTGGAATTTAGCAGTTGCTGGTAAAGTCATTGTTGAATCTGGTGATATTTTTAAAACCATTAATGTAATTAACAATTTATATCAATATCAAAATTCTCAAGGTTGGTTTGCCACCGTACCTAATTCTTCAGAAAGTTTTGTTGATGATAATTGTCAAGTATTGTGGGTTTTCATTGAAGCTTATAAATTGACATCAAATGCAAAATATTTATCTACAGCAAATCAATTGATGCAATTGATTCAACAACAATGGTCGAATATTGGTGGAGTGATTTGGAAAGTGGATTCTAATTATATTGCCTCGATTTCAACTGTGGAAGCAGCTTTAAGTGCGGTTAAAATATATCAATATAATCAAGATGATACATTATTGACATTTGCTAATAGTTGTCTTGGTTGGTTGGATGAACATTTAACTGACCCTGCAGATGGATTCTATTATGATGGAATTGATAAAAATACTTGGCAAGTAAATAAAGGGAAATTAACTTATACCATTGGTGTTGCTATGTCAACATATTCATATCTTTATAAATATACCAATGATTTACATTATGTTTTATATGCCGTTAAAAAAGCTTATGGTACTTTAAATTCCAATGTTTTTTTAAGAAGTAATGGATATTGGAATAATGATTTGAAATATATACATTTATTATTTGCCGGATTTGCTGATGTAATTACCATGTGTGGTCAAAAAGGTTATATTGCTAATGTTGTCAAACAAGGTGAATTTATTTATAATTATGATCAATTGCCAAATTCTTTAGGGAGTTATCTTGATTTCACAAATTCACAACCTTTATACAACCGGTATGTACAATCAACTGGTGATTCAAGTATTACTATGGGTAGTAGTAATGGTGGTGGTGGTGCTAGTGAAAATGGCTATTGTGGTAATCAACCAAAACGATCTTTATTGGATAATGCTTCTGCAGCACAAATATTTTATCAAATTAGCCGTTTCTACTAAAAAATAACAGTATTTTAACATTTGATAAAATTTATATTCTTCTTTGAAGTATGGAATTATTTATTTATTTATGATTATAAATACACAGAAATGACGTTTACTTGATTGATGTAGATGATTTAACGATTGAAGAAAACATATGTAGAATGGTAGTAAAAACAAACTTAGAATGGAAATAATAGATGAATTGAAAGGATCTCTTATGTTGAGTTTATTTAGGTTTGAACATTTATCAATGGCCTCAATTGCTCTATATTTGTAGATGAATCACTAGGAAATAGATGACTTGTTCCTAGACATAGTTTTATTTGAATTATACTATAACAATATCTAGTTTCATATATATATTATGATAAATTGTAGCAGTAGATAGATATCTATTTGAAATCGTTTCAAGTTTCTTGGTGGTTTGTCTTTATTAAATATTTATGATCCAACTTCTGTCTTTTTCAACTGATTCTGTTGTATCTCTATGGTACAGTTGGCTAGGGTTCTATTTATTTGCCCAATTTAATGCTTTAATTTAAGAACGACGTGATTAAGGTAATCAAATTGTGTATAAAATAGGCTTGGTAGGTTTTAACAATAATCAATAGTTGACATTAACTATATTTGCAACACTTTTTTACACTGAAAAAGAGATTTCAGTGGCGAAAACACCCACATCAGTCGGGTAAATTAAATTGTAAACCACCAGAAAACTTGTTTCTCTTGGATTTTT
This sequence comes from Candida albicans SC5314, assembly GCF_000182965.3. Taxonomy (NCBI): domain Eukaryota; kingdom Fungi; phylum Ascomycota; class Pichiomycetes; order Serinales; family Debaryomycetaceae; genus Candida; species Candida albicans. The sequence goes on from NC_032090.1 coordinate 2,086,303, forward strand.
ATTAAAATTTTCGCAAAGACGATAGCCGGGTAGGCTTTACATAGATATTATAAGGCAAAAATAWGACCTTGGTTTTTTATGAGATCAACCGCTGGAAAATGAGTCCCTGATTCCAAATATCTTTACCATTTCAATGTAGCATAAATATTGGTTGAGTTATAGCAAAATCCATTTCTTGGAATTTCTTAGTCAACAAATCTGGCAAATATCCGGGTAAAAGTTGAAATTCAAATATAACTTTTAATGGCATCAAATGATAGAGATTGAGCTCCTGATTCTAAATATCTTTATGGTTTCAATATAGCATAAATATTCGTTGAGTTATGGCAAAATTTCGTTTTTCTGAACTCTTAAGTTAGCAAGTTTGAAATTTTGGAAAATTTTTGATTTTTTTTCGAAAATGCAAAATGAASCTAATCCCCATACAAAAAAAAACACTAACAAATTCAAAATTTAGATTTTGACTTTTAGGACATGAATTGATAGAAAATGGCCCGCTGATTTCGAATATCTTKACCATTTYAACGTAGCGCAAATATTGAACAAGTTATAGTAAAAACTGTTTCTGGGRAAATCAAATCAAAAAACCTAACACTTACCCCGGGTAAAGTTCACACAGCTTAAAATAAAAAAATTTCTGTTTTTAGGATTAATTAAGACTGTCTGAGCTCCTGGCCTTAACGGTACTAGTAGTTTTCTTATAGCTTGATTATTTCATGAGTTATAGCAAGTTGTATTATTTGGGAATCCTTAAGTATGTAAATTTGACAATTTTGTGTGATTCCTGCAGRTATGTATGTGTAGGGTAAAAAYACAACAGTTAATTAATATAGCCAAAGTACATCTGATTCAAACTAAATCAAGCCCTCCTATTAGCTTATTCATAGTTATCTTTTCTTTGTGACACTTTGGCTAGTTGTATTGATACTAGTACAATCATAGTGTAGATAATTAGAAATTAAGGAAAGAAAACTCCAACAGTACTCTAAAAAGTTGTCATAAGAATGGGAAAACAGCAATAATTTAAAGTAATGGTTATTGTCTATAAATTGAGAAAGGAGATCCATAAAACGTGGGCTAGAAGTGGCAAATATATGTTGTTAGTGATTGTTCTGATTTACTGGTAGCTAAGTAAAAAACAAACACTATGCATTGACTTCAAATACAAACAATATGAATAATGACAGCATTATTCCAAATATTAATAAGATCTACAGCATAGAGTGTTCTATTATGATCTTGTTTAACCTKKTTTTGTAGCTCTATTGTTTGTGTTAGGCTCAGGATCTAATTGACAATATCGTAGCAAGTAAATAATACTGGATCCTTTGTCAAATAAAAATTAACTGTGGATGTTATAGCAGCATATCACTGATAAATTTTGTTGGAAAATAGATTTGAGTAACTTTCTTTGGTTATACCACAAACAATACCAATTATCTATTGGTTTTTGTATATTGTCAAATTAGTTTTCATTATTGTTGAGAATATTGCTTTTATTGTTGAATAGGAATTGTTAGAATGGTTTTACTAAAATAAATATTATCACATGAAGTTGACATATTACTGATGCATTATATATTTGATTCCAATTAGAGACCAAATCCGAGTGTGTGTTTAAAAAAAAGGAAGAGCTTGATCATAAATATACTGGAAAAGTCCATTTTGAGACACATCATTGGATTTAAATTGATATATATAGATTAACGATTATATGCTATAGTTATTAACTTGTAGTTATTAGTCTATTAAAACATGCTACTAGATTATGCTCAAATTCAGATCAATCATAGTCTAATAATAATAATAATACACAAACCACTTGTATGATGCTTTAATCGTGTCAAAAGCATTGTTTTCAAGACAAAGCTTGATATATCTCGACATTGTTTCAATTTGCGCGGAACGAAAGGGGGAGGATTGGGAGTAATGGGGGGGGAGGGGGCAGTGTACACCGGAAAAATAAAACCAATTGGACCGTCATATTCTAAGCCGCCATTGTCTCTCTCGACATTGGCTTGAAAAAAAAAAAAATAAAATAAAATAAAAAAATTTTTAACAAGGCTTATTACTAAAATTGGGAATGTAATAATTTAACAAACTTAACTATTTCCCTGTTGGTCGACCCGTATTTATAAGCCTATTTTACTTTCAAATCATGTCGTAACCAAGCACAATCTCCTAAAAATAAAATAAAAATTTTCAATTTAATGTTTCATATATTATATGGTCTGGTTCTATTAATAAATTCCCTCTATCAAGACTTCCAATTTATCGTTTTTATTCCCCCAAAGAATTCATAGATATATAAAACCTTACCTGATTAACATGAATTTTTTGAAATTTTGCAACTTTAGCAAGTAATAAACCATTACTATTGCTCTCTTAATTCAATGCAATCGCTTCATTTCATTTTAATAGTACTTTTTTTCATATCATGTATCTCCAATGCATTAACGATACAAAAAGATTCACTTGGACTTAAACGTACTTCATTATCTTCTACGTTTGATCCCCATGATGCATTTGAAACTGCCGTTAATTCCACATGGTCAACATTTTGGAATAATACCAATCAAGGATTCTCCCAATCTGATCCATCATGTCTTGAATCGCAAACTTTTCAATATTCAGTAGTTTGGGATGTTGCTGTTGCTGGTTTGGCAATTGTTGAATCGAGAGATATTTCCAAAACCAATGATGTTGCTACTTCATTATATAAGTATCAAAACTCCCATGGTTGGTTTGCTGCTACTCCGGGGAACACTCATAGTTATGTTGATGATAATTGTCAAGTATTATGGGTTTTTTTACAAGCTTATGAATTAACTCATAATGAAAAATATTTAACTACTGCTAATAAGTTAATGGAATTAATTCAAGGACAATGGTCAAATGAAGTAGGTGGGGTTAGATGGAAAGTTGATGGTGATTATATTGCATCGATTTCTACTCTAGAAGCAGCCTTAAGTGCTGTTAAATTATATGAACAGAATAAAGACGACTCTTTATTGTCATTTGCTAAGAAATGTCTTTCATGGTTAGATGATAATTTATTAGATAAACTGGATGGATTTTATTATGATGGATTGAATGTTAATAATAAAACTAATATTGATAAAGGGAAATTAACTTATACTGTTGGAGTAGCAATTTCAACTTATTCTTATCTTTACAAGTACACCAATGATGAACAATATGTTTTGATAGCTACTGCCAAAGCTAATGGAACATTAACTTCAAAAACATTTTTGAATCACAATGGATATTGGAATAATGGATTAAGATATGTTCATTTATTATTTGATGGATTTAGTGATTTGATAACCATTTGTGATAAACGGGGATTTATAGATAGCGTTTGGAAACAGGGCCAATATATTTATGAAAATGATCAATTGCCAGGAGGGAATAATGTTGGTAATTATCTTGATTTATCAAAACCAATTGAATCACATTTAACTTCTTCATTCCACAAGAAAGAAAATCATGATAGTAAAGATGAAGTTGAGATAAATCATAAACAAAGTTCTGGGTCTACTCATCATAATTATTATTGCAATAATCATTCTAAACAATTTAAAAGATCATTAATGGATGATGGATCAGCGGCACAAATATTTTATGCAATTTCAAAATTTTCTAAATAGTTATTAGACATATATTAGAATAGAATACTATAGACATATTCAATAGAAACAAAATATATACGAATGAAGTAATATGAGAGATAAATATTCTAAATAGTCATTTACTGATTCGATTATAGAACATCAATAGTTGTAGTTGTAACTATAGTTATAAAGTTATGCAAATATAATATAATATAATATGACATTGTTTAATCTTATTAAGCCTTGCCTATTATAACTGAAAAAGTATGAATCTTGGCATGGTATTCTTTTTTTTTGCAACAATTATACATTTATATATAACTATAGTCTTTATAGTTTCATTTCCCAATTTCATTCTCCTTAGAATCCATTGTTATAACTATTATATGAAACTCAATTATTCAAAACATATAAAATTTCCAAAATTTGTTGAACTATTTTTTTTGTATTTTTTATAATTGGATTATCATGTCCCGTTTGTTGATACTAACATTATTATTATTATTATTATCTGATATATTTTGTTAATTAGAAATAATAATAATCACCAATTAATCCAATTGAAGCAATGACAAAACTAATTCCAGAAACATAACTAGCAATGGTATATCCTGATTCAATTTTTTTCAAATTTTGAACAACTTGTTTTTTGATTAAAATGTTTTCAACCTCTTGTTCAACTTCAAGTTCAACATCATCATCAGCTGGCGTTGGTTGTTCCTGTTCTTGTTCTTGTTGATGTGGTTCAAGTTTAGGAGTTGAAGGATGAGATGTGGTTGAGTTAGGAGTTGATATTCCTGATTCATCAGAAAGATGAACATATGATTTACCTAATAAGGAATCGCTTGAAGTTATTTTACTAATCAATTCAGCTGGTTCATCTTCATCATCATAAGCTTGAGCGTCTTCTTGATTAGTAGTACTGGACTCAGAATGCTTCAGTTTCGTTCTAGTTTTGGCAACACTAGTTGATTTACTCTTTTGTTGAGACAAAATCTTTTCTTCAACAGAATAGATATTATAATATAAACTAATAAAACTTAATGGAGCACCAAGAGCAGCATATATCAAATAAGGATGTTTTTCATTACTAACAGAATATTTGAATGCTAAAGCAAATAATCCAGTACTTATGGCAGTTAAAGCCCCATTAATCAATCGATTACCAAAGATAATGTTTTTAAGACGATATAATTGTTGTTCAAATAATGTAATAGAACTATGAGTGCCACCATCTTTGTTAGTATTGAATTGACAATTGAATTGATGGATTAACTCAGGTAATTTGGTTAATGATTGATAAATTATAGATGATGATAATAAACCTAATGATCCAACTCCTAATAATTTAATCGTAGTAATACAAGTGCCTGCCATGGTGTTTTATAATTGTGTGAGTTATATATGTTTAATCGTTAATAATATTACACAGTATAGATTTGCACCTTTTAACTATTGGGTGAAAGTTAAAGTATATATGTTGATCGTATTTATGAGATATAACAAAAAAAAGTGAAGGTAAGTTATACTTTTATTGAGGGAGGGAATGGTTGCTTGATTTTAAAAATGTACTTTAAACACGTTCAACTGTAATTAGTAGTGTTTCAAAAGCTAAATTGGGAATGTATTTGATTGATTGATTGATTGAAGGTTATGAGAATAATAATAATATTTGAATATGTAATTACTAAAAGTATAAGGATAGAAGATAAAAGAAGATAAAAGAAGGAAGAAAGAAAGAAGGGAAGGAAGATTTAAAGATAAGTTTTTTTTTTTTGGAGTGATTCAAAATTAAAATTGATGATACCACACACTCACTACACACACACTCACTCTAATAAGAACAAAAGTGTGGGAGAGGGAAATTTAAGGGGGGCGTGTACAACAATACAATACAATACAATACAATGATCATGATAATAGCCGGGCCTAAATTCGGTTATTGATAATATTATTAACTACTTGCTTGCTTATTGGTTTAATAGAAGAGGGCAAGCAATATAGGTGAAGTGTATCTGAATAACCCACCGCTCTGTATACACCAAGAAGATTATGATTGTTTAAGAATGGGATTTGAGTTTATATGTAGATAGGGATCAATCCCCGCAATTACCTAAACCCTTTAACTCATTAGATGTGTGTCCATTCAATAGTTGTGACACACAGTTAAAAACAAAGTAACCAAACAATGAAAACTAAAGAATCGAGCAATATAAAGTTTGAAAAGTGATGGAATAAAGTCGAAAAAGGGATGAAAAGAGGGGTTGTGGTAGTGAAGATAGACTCGAGAAGGGTAAAGTGAGAACAATACACTTTATTGAACTTACTCGTAGCTATATTTAAGACTAGATGGTTATAGAAGGACAAAAATGATATTGAAGATACAGTTGGTAGGACGATTTATTGTTGTCTGATTCTTGGAATGAAAGACAGATGAGTATGCAGCAAGGAAGTCGATGCGGTTATTGGCCACAATTATCGGCCTCCTCGTGTCTTATCTAATCTAAACCCGATAAGGAAAAAAACCACTAATCTATCAAACAACAAAAACAATTATCTACCATAATTGTAAATGTTGGTATATATATAGGCATATTTGTCTACAACAGAACTGTCCATGTAAAAGGATTGATTATTTTGGCATCCCAATAAAGTCTATACAGTAATAGCAATCACAACCTAACATTATGGTTTACCAAGTAATCTCATTTCACGTGAAATCATTCTTTATTAATCGAATGATCTGGCAGGGCTAAAAACAAATATTGCCAAAGGGAATTTGATTTGTCATCAGTCTTATTACTCCTAATCTCCAAACATCCAAACTCTTCTTTTACTACATTTACTCTATTTCATTTTCACCTGATGAATAGCAACATTGAGTATGAGTTATATATGGGGTTGTTATTTTTCCGAGTTCAATTACAATCAAGGCAACATTTAACGAATGAAAGTATGTAAGTAAAGAAAAAACTCACAATAATTTTCATCATATAATAATTGTTTCAAGATTAGTAATCCCTTTGCATGCATGTTGTTGTTACCACTATTTGTGGAAAAATAGGAGAATCATATCTCTTGGCGTGGCTTGGTTATTTGTTGTTGTACCTTAAGCATAGCATGTCGGGTCAAATTGTTTTGCTAAGATATCTAATTAGTAATCAAATCGTTTACTTAATATTCAACTCGTTTATTCAATAGGATTGAGAAGGATATTTAAAATGAACAGTATTCCACCAAGAAGTTTTGATACTTGCCCACCATTTTTACCCATCAATTAAATTGAAAGATTTTCCCACCATATTACACTATCAATGAAAGCTGCTGTTGTCCCAGAATCGGTAACTGAAACCAAATTAGCTGAAATCAAAGAAATCCCTAAACCAACCATTGATGACGATCAAATCTTAATCAAAGCAGAAGCTGGTGCTATTAATCCAACTGATTGGAAACATATAATTGTGGCACGTTCCAGTAAACCAGGTGATATTATTGGATGTGATGTTAGTGGGATTGTTGAAGAAGTTGGTTCTAAAGTAACAAATTTTAAAAAAGGAGATGCTGTTAGTGCTTATATTACAGGGAATATTTCTCCTATTAATGGTGCCTTTAGTGAATATGTTGCTGCTTATCCCCAAGCTACGATTAAATATACTAATGGTTTAATTCATTCTACTGCTGTTGCAAAAGCATCGACTATAATTAAAACTTTTGAAGGTGCAGCAAGTATGACTTTAGGATTAGCTACAGTTGCCATGTCATTTTCTCATCATTTAAATATTAGTAAACATCAACAAAAGCAGGGTAATGATGCAATTTTGATTTGGGGTGGTGCAACGGCAACAGGGATTTTAGCTATTCAAGTTGCTAAATTAGTTTATAATTTAACCGTGATTACTACCGCATCACCTAAGAATCATGAATATTTGAAACAATTGGGTGCTGATTATGTTTTAGATTATAATGATTCAAGAATTGTTGAAAATATTAGAAAAATCGGTAATGGTAATATTAGATTTGGATTAGATACAGTTTCTAATGCTACTACTTTCCAATATCTTTATGATGCTACTGAAAGTACTACTTCTAGTTATGATAAGATGGTTTATTTGGATTCATTATTGGCATTAGATGGTAATACTATCAAAACTGATCCAAAAAGAGACAAATCGGTTCATTGGGGTTATACATTTGTTGATCATTCTATTATTAAAGTGAAAAAATTTGGTAATAAAGAATATTCTCAAACTCCAGAATTATTTAATGATTATTATAAATGGTGGCAAGAAATTATGCCAACAATTATTAATAAAATTAAACATGCAAATTTGAAAATTTTAGATAATGGATTAGAATCTGTTAATGAAGCATTACAATTATCTAAAGATAGTAAAGTATCTGCCGAAAAAATTGTCTTCACCATTTGATGAAACTACCAAAGTTTGTTGTTTATTGGAAATTTGAAACAATGAATATATGCTAGGTTTAAACTTTTGAACAAGAGTAAGCCTGGATAGGTGTTAAAAGGATTATGGTACTTTATGAGGTTGTATTTAAATAGTATAACAAAAACAATTTTGTTTAATAAAGAATATATATATATATAATCCATCCATCTCGTATACATCCTCATTTCAACCAATCGGGGGCCAATTCCCAATTAATATTAACCAAATCAATATTAAAACTTTCAATTAATAATTCCACTAATATTCTTCCACCTCTACTTCCAGTAAATCGTCGATATTCTTCACTTACACTATTTAAATTCCAATGTTGTAATCTTCTTAAACAACCAATTACCGTACCAGTACGATGTCTCCCCATACCACAACAAATCAAAATCGGATAATTGGTTTTATCAACAATTAAATCTAAAGCATGTTTAATGGTGTTTTCATTTAATGAATCCCATGGATTATTATTATTGATTTTAGCAATAGTTGAAGATATAAGATGACTTGGATCTTGTAATAAATTATTATCTGATTGTTCAAATTGATGATGTTGATTTTCTTGGGATTGTGATTGTGATTGTGATTTTTGTTCTTCAGATTGTGATTGTGATTGTGACTGTGACTGTTTGTCTGTTGTTGTTGCAGTGGCTGGCTCACTATTAAATTCATTAATCATTCCTAAATATTCAATATTTATAGATGAATCATTACAATATTCTAAAAATTCATCGGTTGGTTCTTCTGATGATAACCAAATTATGGTTTTCAAATTCAATTGATTCAAAAATGATTGATTAATAATTGATGGTTGACCTGATCTATATAATTGATTTTCAACGGGACAAAAATTTAATGGTGGAACAATTCTTAAATTTGGTGGATGATTGATTCTTCGTAATTGTCGTTCATTGGTGGTGGGAGCTTTATTGGTTGAGGAATCATTATTGATAAGTATTTGAGAATTACTTGTAATTGAAGCCATTATTGTAGTATTTTGAACTTTTTACTTCACGTCTTATCCTTTGATTGGGGTATAAGTCTTCAGCAATACTTTTAAAGTTCTTGAATGAAGTATTAGCAATGGGATGAAGAACAATCAATTTAATATTTGAGGTCTGTCTGCCCTGGGTGTGGAAAATGGCCAAAAAAAAAAAAAAATCTGTGTGTGAGTCGTGTAAATTTGTAAAGTTCGTCTTAACTGGAACTAAACTGAAAAAAAAATAACACGCCAACACCAACACCAACTTCAAGTCAATTCCAATTCCAACAATAACCCAAGTTACTTTTCATTTTCATTCAATTGAATCATAAATATACATCCTAATATGGCGAAATCAGCATCTAATAAGAAATCGATCCCTACCACTTCTTCTTCCTCCACAGCAACTTCTGCAGCTTCATCATCAGTGGTATTAAAAGAAGTGAAATCAACTTTAACCACCACCATTAATAATTATTTTGATACTATATCAGCCCAACCTCGATTAAAATTAATTGATTTATTTTTAATTTTTTTAGTATTATTAGGAATATTACAATTTATTTATGTATTAATTATTGGGAATTTCCCATTTAATTCATTTTTAGGTGGATTTATTAGTTGTGTTGGACAATTTGTTTTATTAGTTAGTTTAAGATTACAAATCAATGATAGTACTACAACTACTACAGACAAAGAAAGTGATGATCAATTGGAATTGGATGAAGATAAAATTGAGAATGGAACAACTGGTGGTGGTAATGGTAGACTTTTTAAAGAAATTACTCCAGAAAGATCATTTGGTGATTTTATTTTTGCTAGTTTGATTTTACATTTTATTGTTATTCATTTTATAAATTGATTGAAGAGACAAAGGTATGAAGAGGATGTTGAATGTAAGATTGAAAATCTAGTTATTTAGTAAGAAATACTATCATGAATATATATATATATACTATAGAGTGATAATAAGATTCTTCAGTTTAGAAAGAATTTTCATTTATATTTATATTCTTTTTCTTTTAGTAATAAACATATACATATGTACGTACATATATATATGTATATCAAATGCTAATTATACAAAATGTCTTGAATTGTTCATCTTCTCCCATTTTTTTTAATGATTATATGAATTACAATGATGGGGGGGGGGGGAGGAAGGTTGAAAATAAAAACGTAACTTGGAAACAATCAATTGGATAGGTAAATAGATAGATAAAAATACGAGAACTTTTTAGTTAGCTCAAACAATAACACAACATCCATTCTTTGATTTAGAGCTAGATTGTTTTTGACCAGAAAATTGATTTTCAGATTGTTGTTGTGGTTCTTGTTGTTGCTGTTGTTGTTGTCTTTGTGATTGTGATTGTGATTGATTTGGAAGATTTGCTTGACCAGAAGAAACACCTCCATTACCATTTTGATCTATTATTCCATCACTACTTACACCACCATTAACAGCACTAGTATTATTATTATTATTTATTTGATTATTAAATTGTGATTGTTGATTATCTTTTTGTTGTCCATATTGGTCTTGACCTTGTTGATTTGCATTTTGTTGTTGTTGTTGCTGTTGTTGTTGTTTTTCAGCTTCAGCAATTTTAGCATTATATTGATTAATATTTCTTACTAATCCATAAAATGCTTCTTCAACATTAATTCTTTGTTTAGCAGAAGTTTCTAAAAATGGACAATTGAAAGAATTAGCCAATGCTAATCCATCTTCATAACTAACTTGTCTTTCCATTTCTAAATCACATTTATTACCAACAACTAAAACTGGAACATTATCAGAATCTTTGACTCGTAAAATTTGATCATAAAATGAATTTAATTCTTGGAAAGAATTTAATGAATTAATAGAATAAACTAATAAAAACCCTTCACCAGTTCTCATATATTGTTCTCTCATGGCCAGATATTCTTCTTGTCCAGCAGTATCTAAAACATCCAATAATACTTGTTGATCATCAATAGTACATTGTTTACGATAAGAATCTTCAATAGTTGGGTCATATTCATCAACAAAATGGGATTGAATCAATTGAATGGTTAAAGCGGATTTACCAACACCACCACCTCCAACAACAACTAATTTATATTCTCTCAACATGGTATGTATATGTGTGGATATGAATTTGTGTTTGCCCGGGGTTTCTTTTTGATTTTTTTGATTATATCTAATATTAATGATAATTGAAGAGTTTATATCTAGTCAATTGAAACAAAAATCAAGGTCAATGTCCAATTAATCAAAACTAGAAGAATAAGAATAAGAATAAGAATAGATTGATGTAAAAAAAGAAAGGAATTAAAGCTCTATTTTTATGAAGAAGGAAAAACAGACGAGATATGAAAAGAGGAAAGAAAATTTTTCAACAAAAGAAGAAGAAGAAGAAGAAAAATATTGCTACTACTAAAAGAGAAAGGGGGTGTAAAATTATTCATATAGAGCAAGAATTAATAAGCAAGCCATTCATTCATTAACCCTATAAACTATTTATTTTCGACAATAACTAAAAGAGAGAGGTATTTTAATAACTAAAATAATCGATTAATAAGTGTTTTTGTAGTAATATATTAACAGAAGAATGTTTGAGAAAATTTAGTGTTTAATTCTTGTCATGAGTGATTTTACTGGGGTTAGGGAGGGATTGTCATATTTCCATCCATCACCACCACCATCGCCATCACCACCGATTCCGGCTGCTACTATTTAACAGATATATTTAGATCGGAGAAATGCAATTCTGTTGTATATCCATCAGTTCTATATAGTTGGATAAAGTGAAATATGGAGGAGGAGGAAGAAATGACTAGGGGGGTGTCAGTTTTTTTTCTTATTTTTAAAGTTAAATGACGAGGCGGGATATGATAGATTCAGCCCAAATAAATTAATCAATCAAATCAGTACAGTAGCTGCAATAACCACCATAACCACCATAACCAACAACAACAACAACAATAAGAGAATTAATTAAACGTTCTTTTTACTCTATTTCATTTCATTTGCTTTGGCTTGCTTTGTGTAATTTGATACATCCCGTACATGTAATATATCTGTGTGTGTGTGGCAATGATACATAGATGAAATGAAATGACAAAAACCTTTCACGTATTATTCTTATTCCTTAACAGTTTAAAGAGATTATGCATAAATATTAAATTAATTAACAGTTGTTGTTGTTGTTGCTGTTACAAAGCCAAAAAAAAACATTTACGTAATTACTATTGCATATATATTATTTACCACATTTCCTTTTCTTTCCTTTCGAGTACTTTCTTGTCTTATCGTTCCCTTTCCTTTCTTGTCTTTTCCCAGGAATTTCATTTAAATTTACATTCCCAAGACAAATGACATGTAGTTAATTTAACCGTTTTGTAGGTGAATGGTGATACTTGATTGGTGTTGTCCTCTCTCCCTTGGTCATCTTTTATTAGTACTAGCAAAGATTGTGAAATTTCTTGGTGTACACAATATGCACGTGACAAAGAATTACGGGCCATTCCATCGTCAATCTATCTAAAGTCCAAAGGCTGTGTTGATTGCATATGTCTAAGAAAGTTTAACAAAATATTATTATTACTATTATTACTATTATTGTTATTATTACACATATGCATGTATGTATGTTGTATACGACTCTTGGTTTTATTGGTGTTATTTCAATTTCTTGAGACAATCGTCACAATACCATTTACCTTTTGGTGGGTTTTTAAACCCAATACATGGTAAATGAAACCATTCTCGTTTACAATCATCACCATCACATCCCACCATTTCCCCAAATGAAACTTGATTACAATAACAATACGTTGGTTCATTATTACCTGAGGAAGATGAAGAAGATCCTTTAGCTCCGCTAGCACCAGTAGCAGTAGCGGTACTAGCTCCAGTTGACCCACTATTTTTCGTGGTTGTGGTTGAACTCGTTGTTGTTGTGGTTGCTGAAGAAGAAGTTGTTGACGATGATGACACTGTTGTTGTAGTTGAACTACCACCAACAAGATTTCCTGTAGTTGTTGTCTTTAGTTTACCATGAGGATCATTCTTGGCATTACCACTATTGAAACTTGTTTCACCATCACCTTTACCATTTTCATCTTCACCTCTTCTTCTATTATCTGATTGATCATTATTATTCAGTTTCTTTTTCTTCTTCAAATCATTTCCACTTCCAGTATTGTTTGATTTATCATCTCTGTTTCTTTTCTTTCCATTACTACCATTGTTGCCATCAGCACCACTTGCTGTACTATTATTATTATTATTTTGTTCCTTTTTCTTTTTACGACCACTACCACCAGTAGCAGTATTATTCTCTCTATCATCTTCCTTGTTGGCTTTTCTAGCAGCCAAAGCTTCTCTTCTACTTTCACTACGTTGACTTTGTACACTATTATTACCACCATGATTATTGTTAGTTCCACCACCACCACCAGTTCCATTCCCTGTTGATGTTGTTGATGATGATGATGTAGTATGAGTATCATTAATCATTGCTGGATGATTTAATGGACCAATTCTAATACTTTGAGGGATTTCATTATTTAATAAAATCAATTTATAATCTTGATTGATTCTATACATATGTTTCTTTAATAAATCACTAGCAACTGAAGTAACATGCATTTTTTCTTCTAAACAGGGAATCACTTCATTGATTTTATTCTTAATTAAATTTAATCGTCTAGTTTCTAATTTTTTATTCAAATCAATGGTATTATCATCATTTGTTGTTGTTGTGGTGGTGGTGGTAACATTCTTATCTTGGTGAAGATTTGTAATATATTGATTGATTAAATGATTAATTTGTGGGATGGTGTTAATACATTTAGCATCAATTTCTTTCAATAATGTAAAATATCTAATTAAATCAATGGGTAATGCTTCAAATGCATCACTTATATCATTTAAACCTGGTAATAATTCATTAATATTGGTAATGATTCTACTTTCAGTAAGAGTAGCACCAACGTTGCCGCCGTTAGTAACACTACTATTACTTTTGATTCTAGTAGTATAACCATAACTCTTTTGGTTATTAGCTACACCTGACGATGAATTAGATTGTTGTTGCTGTTGTTGTTGTTGCTTTGTTCTCATTGTTAAGAATTACCTGTTGTGTCGGTCGGTTAATTTACTGGTTTTTGGATATGAATATGTTCAAAGTATATCGAAATGAAATGTTTGATTGCGGTGGAAATGTTTTAAAATTAATCTAATATTTAACCAATGATGATAATCTTTAACAATTTTAGGATAATTCTAGTATAGTTGTTGGCGTTTGAATAAGAGAAAGATTAATGTTTGTTTCTTTTGGCTTGTTAACTTTTTCCCATTAAAAAAAAATGCTTTGATGTGAAATTGGTTGAGAAATTCCATTCTGGTTTGTATGCAGGATTTTGTAAACCAATATACACCAAGAGAAAGATGGTTCAGATTGAACTACATTGTATATTGAATAATATTACTAGTGTTGTAGCTTTTATTATTAAAAGAGGTATGCTGTGGTAAGCTGGATTGTGTTTAGTCAGAAATTTTAGGGATTTTGTAGGGTAGTTATATATTTCAAGAGTACTCAAAATTTTTGGTTGTAAATTTCATACAAAAATAGTTCAAAAAAAGTACTACCACTAAATTCAATCTAGTTAATGTCTAAAACTTAGACAATAGGGCAGAGAATACGTACATATTGACACAGTTAAGTTGAATTAGTTGTAGGTTTTGTTGTTGTGGAATAGTAATACTTGTCACGTGACTGATATAAATAAACTATGGGGACGTGTTTTTGTATCATTTTTTGTTTTTGACATCATCTCCTCTTCTTCTATCCAAAAACTATTTTGTTTATCCTTTTGCCATTCCATAAAACTATAATCCACAGATATATATATATATATAACTGTTGTTAATTTCAAAAAATATCATTACTTTTATTCTTTTTCTTTTCCTTCCGTTACTACACTTATTTATTATCATTCAAACCACAGTTCATCAAGGGTATGTATAGTGACTTCAATCTGGATTATTATTGCCTTTCCCTTTGCCCCTTTTGTCAATGAAATAAAGAAGAGAACAGATAATGCTAATCCTGGTCTATCCTTATTGTCCCTATAAAACTATATGTTTTAGAAGTTTGACATATTATTTAAAATCCTTGGCTCATTTTGAGATTGGATTACCCAGGACCACTTTTCTAACGTCATCACCGCCACGAACAAAGGTACGATTACTACGAAGGGCGTGTGTGTGTGGTGTGTAAATGTGTCAAAAATTATATTGGAAGGAAAAATTTTTTTTTTTTCTTTATCGTGTTAATCAAAACTACTCAAACCAAAAAAGAGGGAGCCACAGTTTTATATTTTGATTAATCTATTCTTCAACTGGCTTGAATTCAATAAAGTGTTCTATGCATTAACTCCATGGTTTGACACGCAGAAATAGATTACACAACAACAACAGCAACTGATCAGAGTTTTTTTTATTTATAAAGGATTATCCTTCTGTCGAAATATAATAGAATAAAATTTTTCAACAAACCACAAGAAGAAATCCCAAAATTTTATCAGTGGCAAATTATTAATTCCAATGTATGTATGAACATATTCATAACCATCCCACTTTAGTGTGTGCTTAATTTAGATTAATGGATTCAAAGGTTGTGATTGGAGGGAATTTATATCTACGACGAATCCCAGTTTGCCCTAGTGCGTGCGTACGTGGGTAGTGGTAGAAGAGGGCGGGACGGGGGGGGGGGGAACTAAATAAATTAGGGCCCAAAAACAAAAAAAAAAAAAGGATTTCGCAATTTGTTGCGTATATTCACACTTTCACACACAATATCAATTTTGTATTACTATTGTTGTTGTGGTCAATGCTAATTATAATTGAACAATATATATATGTATGTGTGTATGCATACACACAAATATGTTCATCCCCTATCTGGAATTAACACCACAGTTGTTGATTCTCCTTCTAGTTTTTTTATTTTGTTGTTTATTTATAAAATCAAATTGGTTGCTTTTTTTTTATGTTTTAAGTTGCTTAACTGAAATTCCAACTTTAACTAAAAACACACACACGTATAGCATTGAAAACTGTGGCTCAATATTGACAAGTTTTTCATTTATATTATCTATTCTGGAATATTTTATTTACCACTTCAAAAACAAGAAAAAGAAGGTAAAAGAAGAAGTAACAACGTTCCTTTATTACAAATTAACGTCTACTCAAAGTTCATCAATTGTTCATCACTGGTGTTAATAATATTGAATGGAGGAGATAAAAGTGAATAACAAAACAACTATAAAAACAATATCTATCCGACTAAACACCAAGAAGTTTAGATAGTGGAATAGGAAGGTTGAAATCAAAGAAAACAGACATTGAAGGGGGGAATTGGAAGCTCTTTTCATAAACTAAATGCAAAATACTAACCGTAATAATAGTAATAGTAGTAAGAATAATAGTGATAATCATCATCAACAACAACAACTACAACGACAACGACAAGTTAATCAATATCAATCTATTACATTACCACCATTACAATATCAATCTAATACTCACGAATCGATAGTATTACCTTCGCAACAACCTAAAAGAGGTCGATCTGAACATTTTAATTCACAATTCCAACGTAATATAAATTCAAGACCAGTGTTATTACCAAGTTCTCGTGATAATAATAACACCACAAATATACCTATACCTATAATTTTACCAAGTAGTACCAATTCTAACAATCCAATTACTTCTAGTAGCAATTCAAGAATGTTTTCACCTAATCCTGTGAGTCCATTATATCCCGTGGTCACCACACCATCATCAGCATTATCACCACCAACACAACACCATCAACAACAACAGCAACAATTACATAAAAAATTCAAAACATCAAATTCAGGTTCCAATACTCCGATTACTGGTGGTGGAATTGGATCTCCTAGTACTACTAGTTATTTAGCTAATTCTGCTAATATCAGTTATACTAGAAGTCAACCATTAAAAGATAACAACCAAACATCTTCCACAACTAAGGATAATAATAACACGATAATTGAAAATGAAGACCAGAAGTTTTTCCGATTAGCAAAAGAAGCATTAGTAGCTACTGCCAAGGGAGTTAAGACGAATCATTCCAATAATAATGGTAAATTTGGTAATAATACTTCTAAGATTGATATTAATAATCATAATAAGAACAACAACAACAAAAGTGATGGTAATGAAACCATACTTGATTCTACAATTGCAGATTTATTAAGAAGATTACAATATGCTAGTGCTCCTCATGGTAATCCCATTGGCCAAATAAGTGGACTTCAAACTAATTCTAAAGGATTACTTGAAGTACAAGATGAATACTCTAATTTCCCTGATTTACAAAACAATAATTTTTTCAAAGTTAATAATGGTGATAATAATAATACTAGTAATAGCAAGTTTAGTAATAATTATCATCATCCATCAGGTAATGAACCAGGATGGAATTTTTTACTTGATGAAGCATCAACGAAAACAACATCAAACAATACACGATCAACAGGAACAACAGGAACAGGAATAGGAGCAACAACCAATATAATATCAGAATCAGAATCGGAATTAAAAGTGAAACGAGAATCAAGTATTGCCAATATAATCAATCCCTCAACAACAACAACTTCCACAACAACTAATAAGAATAACAATAACACTTCATCATCTACTAAAACTAGAAAATATTCTCAAGATCCAACAAGAAAATTTCCTTGTGATAAATGTCCCATGTCATTTCGTCGATCATCAGATTTAAAACGTCATGAAAAACAACATTTAACTATCCCACCTAATATTTGTCAATTTTGTGGTAAAGGTTTTGCTAGAAAAGATGCTTTAAAAAGACATATTGGGACTTTAACATGTAAAAGAAATGCTGATAAGAAATTATATATTGAAAATTTAAATTATTTAAATAATTCAAGTCAAGATGATGATGATGAAGAGGAGGAGGATGAAGAAGAAGAAGAAGGATTGGAACAGGATAGATTGTATAAGAAGAGGAGGAAGAGTAATAATAATAATCAAATAATTAAAGAAGAAGGATTTGAACATAATGATGACGATGATGATGATGATGAAGAGGATGAAGTGAAACGAGAATTTCCAACTTATGGATATCAACAGAATTGATTTCTATAGACATTTTTCAGTTATTCGATGATTCTAGATTACTAAGATTCCTTTTGTTTTCTTCACTTCTTCTCCAGATTGTTTTTTGTATTGTTAATAGTATTTAGTAGTAATTGGAATAATAGCTTTTATCTTATTTACAATTGATGATCAATTGTGATAAGAGAAATATCACAATACTCTTTACAATTAGTGAGAGGAGGAGTAGAAGGTTTGCATTTCTTTTCTTTTTGCAACCATGCCTCTATTCTATAGACAAAAAATCATTGAAGAGAACGTTATATACGAATTGATATTGATATTTTTTTTGATTCTTGTGGAAGAAGCGCAAGGCATGGGTTTATGACAATTAATTACAGTACATCTTAATAAACAAATAATAAACCTTGAAAGCCAAACTGGACAAAACCATAACATATTAACAAATATAGTTCATCATTTTCAAAACAAATCTCACAACTTGGTATATGTTCTGTGGCATTTTGGATAGTTGTAACAGATAATACTATTAGTGTTGATAATTCCTCGGTTCAATGTTATATGGGTGCAAAAAATTAAAAAAATTTATACCCGCACCACCACAATCTTTTAACATTGTGTGTGGCACGTGAAAATTCGGTTCAAAGGAGTGGAGAAAAAGAAGAAGAATAGGAAACGAAATTATTGACTCCCACGGATTAAATAACAGAAGCAACAAGTGGAAAAATAGCAACAATAACGGTGCTTAAAAATATTCAATAGGTTAAAAAAGAAAAGACTATATGACATCATTAGTTGGATATAAATTATCATAATTAATTGTAAAAGCAAAAACAACAACATTAGTAGTTTGAAATCATGTGTAAGCTTAATAGAAGATTAAGTGTTGTTGTTTCAGAATTGAAAATGTAGTACAATGATGGATAATGTTTGGACCTGTTTTAGTTTACTAGATGGGGTGGCAGAGGCTTTTATTTGCCTACCTGGGCTTGAAAAGAGCAAGTCCTTATCCCAACAAAGCCATATATAATTCAATAGTCATTTATGTAGGGGAAGCACATTGATACCAACAAGGTATTGTGGTTCTTGGTGTACGATAGTGGTGTTGGTAATGGTATTGGTGTATCATGTGAGTGCGAGACTCTCTCATATCACCACATCATCATCACCAAACGACTCTGTCAAGATTTACGTCACCAGTTTTAATAATTTTTCTTTTCTAAGAGTCTCGTGAGAACAATAGTATTATTATTATTTAGTCATCGTGCCTCTATCTTTCGTTTGGTTTCGTTGTCAATAAATAATCTGTATGATATGACGATGATGTCAGGAACAGCAGAGAATGAGACTAGATTCTGTGGTTGACAAAGTATTGTTAATTTAAAACAATAATTGTAAGGTGGTTTAATTGTGGAACCGAGGTATCTTTCAAACAAATAAGTT
Source organism: Candida albicans SC5314 (assembly GCF_000182965.3). Taxonomy (NCBI): domain Eukaryota; kingdom Fungi; phylum Ascomycota; class Pichiomycetes; order Serinales; family Debaryomycetaceae; genus Candida; species Candida albicans. The sequence continues at coordinate 2,105,962 of NC_032090.1, forward strand.
ACTTGAGTGAATTTCCTACAAGACTAAAAATACAACATTTTGTGAATTAGTTATTTGCAGAACGACACAAAGTATAACCAACAACAACAATACCTAATAAAAAATTGGGAGAATTCGGCTTATTTGATATTATTTGGAACGATGACAAAAGTGAGTCAGCTGGTGGTAGTAGCAGAGTTCACTATACAACAGACAAACATGCATTGTCTAGCTTCTTGGTGGTGGTAGTAGATAAATCAAATTGTGGCTAGGGTGGTAAATAGTTGTAAATCGGAGTCAAAATCAAGTAGTCTTGGGGGGCGTATTGCCACCACCACCAAATCACATCACCCAATGAAGTAACGTAGGGATTGCCAACGGCTGAGAGGAGGAGGAGAATGACTCATGTACGGTACCGATTAGGGCCACCGGATAAGCCAATCAATGCGCAAGATTCGGACGCAGAAAGAAAGAAAAGACAAAAGAAAAAAAAATTTACTGCGAGGAATTTAATGCCGAGAAAGGCCCCCCAAAAAAAGAAACGTGAAAAAAAGAATGTACAAGCAAAGCAATGATAATGATCGTGATGATGTAGTTGCTTTGAATTATATAGATGGTTTATCCGGGGTGATAAGTAAGAAGAGGTAGTAGTGATAGTAGTAGACCTGAACTACAATTGTAAGGGGACGAGCGATCCGGACAATGAGAAAAATAATACAAAATTGACTCTAATTATCACCAAATCAATGATTCAGGAAGAACGGAAGTTACAAGAGAGTAAAGAAGAAAGATAGATAGCTCCCATTTTTTTTAAAAAAAGAAAACTACTATAATCCGATGCAAGTTAGTCTTTTTTTTTAGTTATTGTGATTATTGGTAACAATTGAGTAAAAAAAATTTATTGAATGCTTTTTTAGTTGTATTATTTTTGGCCCTGTCACATTCTATTATGTATGCATAGTAGTAGTAGTAGCAATAAGTATACTTTGTTTAATAAATTACCATTTATCAGCGCATATGAATTAATCAAAATTTCAATTTTTTGGTAATTTCTTTTCAATATTGTGAAATTTTCTTTGCTTTTCGGTTTATCGGTTTTGCAATTTATATTTATTATAAATTTGTATTTAAATAGATTGATATCCCTCCCAACTTCTTCTTGCTTCTTACTTCTTCCTGTTGATCCTCCTTTTCTAGATAATCTTTCTTCCCTTTCACTTACTAACTATTCATTAAAGAATTACTTATCTTTCAATCTTCTAATAGTCAACTCATCTCATCTGATCTTCAATTGACTTTACCATATCTATCCTACAACAATTATTATCATTATAGAGATAGAACATTAAGAATTCAACTTATACAACAAGTTCAAATTCAATTTATAAATTCAATTAAATATCTCCCCACCCCCTAAACAAGTGTTTTTTTATTATTATTATATTGTCTGTGTGTGGTTACATTATTTAAGCATAAAGACAATAAACTCAACAAAAAATTTTACAGTTTCTTTTTTTTTCACCCAAAAAATTTTATAATAAGGAACTTTATTGAAGGAAGTACTTTAGAACATTATACTACTCCTCATCCTCATCCCATTTCAAGAACTAACTTATTATTATTTATTACTAGTAACAAAGTCTAGTTTGAAAATTTAAAATCCCCACATTTTTACTATTCGTGTATATTATTTAAACAGATCACTTCTTATCAATTGCTCATAAAAACCAATATCACAATAACTACAACCACATTTCACACCATGTATACTACTGCCAATAACCGTTTAACTCAATTGACACAAATCTTACTGCCAATAGTCAATGATGCTGATAGTTCATTTGCTCAATATTTATTACAAAACCCAACATTTGCTCCTAATCCAGAATCATCTTTAAATCCTGAAAAACCATTCAAAATTGCTGTTGTTGGATCAGGTAATTGGGGTACTACCATTGCTAAAATTGTTGCTGAAAATGCTTTAGCTAGACCACATTTATTTAGTCATTATGTTAATATGTGGGTATTTGAAGAAAAAATTAATGGTGAAAATTTGACTCAAATCATAAATCAACGCCATGAAAATATTAAATATTTACCAGGGGTTAAATTACCTAATAATTTAATTGCTCAACCAGATATTGTTACTGCCGTTAAAGGTGCCGATTTAATTATTTTCAATTTACCTCATCAATTTTTACCTAAGATTTTAAAACAATTGAAAGGTAATGTACCTAAAACTACTAGAGCCATTTCTTGTTTGAAAGGTTTAGAAGTTAGTAAAGATGGTTGTAAATTATTATCAACTTATATTACCGAAGAATTAGGAATAGTATGTGGAGCTTTACTGGGAGCCAATTTAGCCCCAGAAATTGCTCGTGGTAAATGGTCAGAAACTACTGTGGCTTATAAATTACCAAATGATTATCGTGGTGCCGGTAAAGATATTGATAAATTAGTATTAAAAGCTTGTTTCCATCGTCCTTATTTCCATGTTAATGTTATTGAAGATGTTGCTGGTGTTTCTGTGGCGGGAGCTTTGAAAAATATTGTTGCCTTAGCCGTGGGGTTTGTTGAAGGTTTAGGTTGGGGTGATAATGCTAAAGCAGCCATTATGAGAGTTGGATTATTAGAAACAATTAAGTTTTCTGAAACATTTTTCCCACAATCTCAAGCTGATACTTTTACTGCTGAATCTGCTGGTGTAGCTGATTTAATTACTACTTGTGCTGGTGGTAGAAATGTTAAAGTTGGTAGATATATGGCTGAAACTGGTGTTTCTGCTGAAGAAGCCGAAAAGAAATTATTAAATGGTCAAAGTTCTCAAGGTATAGTTACTGCTAAAGAAGTTCATGAATTATTGACTTATGTTAATAAATTGGAAGAATTCCCATTATTTGAAGCTACGTATCAAATTGCTTTTGGTTCTGAATCAATTGAAAATTTACCAAACTTGTTAAATACCACTGCTTAAAGAGAGAAGTTTTAACTTGACATTTTATTCTTTTTTTTATTTTTATTTTTATTTTATTTATAACTATTATAGAATTAATTATACATATACATACATATATTAGGATCGACTGATGCTTATTGTCCTTATAGTAGAAAAAAGGGGCATATATGTTGCCATTAATAAGATCCCTATAAGAAGAAATATTGCATTGAGTAAAACTCATAAAGTCAAATCTTCTAGGTTTTTTAATTTGTTTATTTTTCTTGTATGAACAAAATAAATATCTATACTTTACTACGTTTTACTCCATTATCTCCATCACCATTATGCTTTCGTTTATGATTATCACTTCCCTTACTCCCCATTGTAGATTTGTGTTTTTTGGAATTATTAAATTTAATTAAAAATTTGTCCATATATCCATGACTGTATTCTTTTATTTTTTTCAATTTTTTATCACTCAATTCCATACTATAACCATTCGAAGAAGATGATGAGGGTAGACTATTACCATGCTTGATTTCACTTTGTGTTAAAATATTAACTAATTCTTTGGCACATCCTTTAACATTATCACGACCAATTTCTGATTCATATTTTTTAATAATGTTAGGAATATATTTAGCAAATATTCGTTTCCAAATTTTCTCAACATTATTACCACTACTACTGCTGGTGCTGGTATTTCTAGGACCATTTTTCAAATGCTTATCATGATGATGATGATGATGCTTTGAGTGTTTATCATCTCCATAAATACCAGTAATATTCCCATTGTTATTTCCACCATTATCAGATAAACCATTAATAGTAGCAGCAGTAATGGTAGTACCACTACTACCACCAATGTTATTCATTGATTTTTTACTCATTTCAATCAATTCTTTAAGTTTACGATCTCGATTTTGCATTTCAATAAATTTCATTTCTTTTTCCTTTTGAATTCTTAATTCTTCTCTTTTAGCTAAATCAATTTCATTATATTTATTAATTCGACCTTTTAAGCCTGGTCCACTTGGTGGTTTTGGTCCTAATGGTAATGAACCCAAAGGTCTTTCCCAGGTAGTTTCTTTAGTAACAAGATTATAATAATAATATCCACCAGTGTTTTTATCAAATGCACTACGCCAATTTTCTGGTAATCCCGCATCTCGTGAATTTTGTTGTTGTTGTTGTTGTGAGGTTGATGATGGTGTATTGGTACCACCTACTTCTGGTGTATGAGATGATATTCTTTCAAATGGAGATGCTGAAGTAGTGGTGCCGGTGGCAGTTGCAGTTGTTGTAGCAGCAGCAGCAGCATTGTTGGTAGGTACACTCTCTTGTTTAGGAATACGATAAGCCATTTCTAATTTTGACCATCTATCTAATAAACTAGTGCATAATTGATTAATTTCATCATTATTATTACTATTTTCATTATTGGTTTGAATATCTTTAACAACTTCTTCTAAATTAGCTGAAGCTATTTTATTCTTAGTAACTGCTGGCCAACTCACCAATATTTTCAAAATCTTAATAATCAACTCATCTTTATCTTGATCGTCATCTCCAGTAGAGTTGTCGATATCGTTGTTATCAGTTGTTTCTGATTCTTTACCACTATTCTTGGCCACTAATAAATCTTGTAAAATTGTTGATATTGTCTTATATCCATGGAATCTAACAAACATAACATTAATATCATCTTGATCATTACTAAGAAATATTCTTTCAATCAATTTTTTAATAATTAAAGGATGTTGAGTTTTCATCAATGCTGACATTACTTTAGTCACCCCATCTTGATTTTCAATTGGTTCAATTTCAATACTATTAACAAATTCTTCATTTATATTTGATTCATCATTTTGTTGTTGATTTCTAATTGATTTATTTTCTTTAAGCCAAGCTTTTTCCTGTCTTGGTGTTACTCCTAATGCTTCAGCAATCATTTGTGGTAATAATAATGCAGCATCAGTTTGAGTTTTCCCACCCATGAATTTTATACAATTTGGTTCACCACAATAACATGGTTGAGATTGAGCTCCATATCTATCAACATTATAATCAAATGTAATTTCTTCACCACGGGAAATTTTCCTTTTAGCGAAAATCCCCATTCTTAATCGATCACCAACATGCCATTTATCAACAAATGCATTAGGATTACAAGAATGATTAATAAATCGACCTAATGACCCTTTTTCCGTGGCATCAATAAATGAATCATTACTTAACATCATAAAATAAAAATGTTTTAAATGTCGTAAATCATATTCAATCATTCGTTGACGGAAACTAATTTCATCTATAACTTCACCAATATATTCATAAATAAATTGATTTTCTTCAATATCTTGTTCAGCAATTAATCCATAACCTTTTAATTCCGTTTGAATAACTTTGACTTTACTATATTGACGGTTTTGAAATCGTTGATTTTGACAATCATCCCCACATAAACAATTCCTATTAACACATTCAACACAAGTAATTCGATTAATACAATTAGAATCGGGTCCACACGCTAAATTCATTTGTAATTCACTATCCCATTCCTCTTCACAATCACATGTCATATATTCAAGTTTCCGACGATGTTGTTGTTGATGAGATTTAGTCAGGGTTGAGTTAGATGTTTTAGTACTGGTAGTGGCAGTAGTGGTGACGTTGGCCGATCCAACATATTTGTTTTGATATGTACATGCATTTAGTAATTCAAAAGTTGTTAATGCTTCTTGAGTTTTGTTTTCGGCATCAAGAAACAACATTGGTGTCGATCGTTTAGAAGGCAGGCTAGTGTTATTAGAACTCTCTTGAAAGTTGTTATTGGACATGATTTGTTAAATGAGTGTTTATCTATTCATAAAGAAGAAGAAGAAGAAGAAGAAGAAAGGAACTAAAAGGAAATACCTCGAAGAAGAAAATTTTTTTTTTTTTCGTTTTCTTTTTGTTAAATGTTTTTGGTTTGACTTTTGGTGATTTGTAATATCAAGAAGTTATATAAATGAAATAGATTCCTCGTTATGTCTACTCAATGAGTGAATAACCAACTTTTAAATAAGAAATACTAAAGTATATTATTTGATATAAAGATCTTTTTAAATCGAATTGAATTGAATTGAAATTTCAGTTTCCACTTATCTTTTTTTTTCCCGTTGTTTGTTTGTTGTTGATTTGAACCAGCATACGTTAGCAAAGAAATAAATGTTGGTCAGTATCATCAACCAACATTCAGAGAAGAGTTGATAACCAGTAAGATAAAAAAAGATAATTCAATTTAATTAAATCTTGATACTATAATTTACAAAAAAAAGAACAGGAAACATTACTTCTTCAAGATCGAAATGAAAAATCAACATTCTTTTCTCCAACCACCAGAATTCACGTATATTTTACTTGTCTCTAGTTTTTATCACCATCTTTTTGTTTCTTTTCTTTTCCTTCTTCATCTTCAGTATAATTGGCTACTTTTTCTTTATTTGCAGTTGCTGCATGTACTAATTGAACAAAAGCACTACTGGCCGTATCACTCTTACCAACATTAGTAGCACCAGAGTTGCTTACATCGGTACCTCTATTGGAATGAGCAAGATCATATGGAGATTTAAATGATGACAATGAAGCTTTGGATCGATTTGTATCTAAAGAATTGATAACATCATTAAATTTCTTCCATGTATTCAATGGTGATTCTCCACGACGTGGTGAGGTAGTACCAGGAATAGTTAATCCATCATTAGTAGAAGGGTTTGCTCTTTGCTCAACACTACCATGTTCATTAAATAAATTAATTTCCGTTGGATCATCATCTTCATCAGTTTGCCATTCTTTCAATTTCTTAATTCTATTATTCAATTTCACCAATTCAATTGCTTGTCTGAATTTCTTCTTGGCATCAAATCCTTGTTTGAAATTAGGTAATAAATCGGTTTCCTTATATTCTTTAGCAATAGAAACTAACCATGGATCATTTAATAATTCAGTGGCGGTAGGGCGATTATCAGGGTTGAATTGTAATGCCTTGATAATAAATCTTCTGGCATCTTTGGAGACATCTTTCCAATAATCAGCATGGAAAATCACAGCATTATTATGTTTCACTTCATTAATGAAATCTTGAACATTTTCTGATCTAAATGGAGAATATCCACATAATAAAGTATAAGTAACCACACCTAATGACCAAATGTCACAAGGTTTACCATGACCAGTACCTAATATGACTTCAGGGGCAGCATATCCAAATGATCCAGCAGATGAAGTCAATTTTTCATTAGGATTTTGTAATCGTTTAGCAATACCAAAATCTGCCAACACAATGGGGGAATCATCTTTTGAAGTTAAATATAATATATTTTCGGGTTTAATATCACGATGAACAATATCTTTATTATGTAAATATTCCAAAGCTTCCAACATTTGAAGTACTACTAATGAAGCATCATGTTCAGTGAATCGACCTTTTTGAACAATTCGATCAAATAATTCTCCTCCAGTGGCTAATTGAGTCACTAAATAAAATTTATCTTTACTTTCAAACCAATCTCTAAATCCAACAATATGAGGGTTATTCAATTGTTCTAATAATTGCATTTCATCAATAATCATTGATTCATTACCTTTAAGAGCTTTTTTCAAAATTATTTTCACAGCTACTTCTTCATCAGTACTATTATCTCTAGCATATCTAACAATTCCAAATGATCCTGCTCCTAAAGTCTTACCAAAAGTATAATTTTGTTTACGACTATATGATTCTGGTTGTCCACTTAATCGATTAAAGATTTTTTTGAATTGATGTCCTTCAACTGGATGAGAATGATGATCAGTTGACATTGTTAAGTAAAGGGATTGATACAAGAAGTGGGTAATAACTAATTGATGTATCTATGGATGGGTTTTAAATGAAATTGATTAACTTGTTGTTGTTGATGTTTGTAATTGCGTGTGTTAATGCAATGGCCCCTCTCTCGTTTTCTTCTTTCCAACTGACGACCCCAAAAATCATTACGTAATGTTAGTTGGCACGTGATAAAAGATCTGAATGAGGCTTAACTTCCTCCTTTTAAGTGGCAAACAATCAATGACCTCAAAAAGAATGGCAATTGAAAGAAGATTATAAGAAATTGATAACTGTTTGATGACCGTTATTGAGCAAAATTATAGGAATAGACGGATTGTGAAAGGGATTAAAAAGGGGGAGAGGCATGGGAGCTAAAGGTAGATTGAAAGTACTACTTCAAATTGTGCTAAAAAGTGATACTTTGTAAGTATTACTATGGTAACTTAGATGGTCAACCTATTTATATATAACATTAAAGATCCACACAAGTGTATGTAGCTGTATATTTCTTTGCTGATTATTGAATGTTCTTGTAAGAAATGTAAATCCGACCTATTTTGATGTAAGCTCATCTCCTTCTCAGTTGAAAAAAAAATCATTCAATACATTTACCAACATATATTATGCTGAATAATCTTTCTTTATATATGTATGATAAGACATTGGTTACGTACAATTACACGAATCATGTCTGAATCACTTAAAAGATCATTTCCACAAGATCAAGAAATATTGGCGACTCAAACCAATTTAATCAATGATGGCAGTGGTAGTAGTAGTAATGTTGCTAAAAAATTGAAACCAACTCTTATGGGAATCAGTGAAACCAAAGCTGGTATTACTCAATTTATTAATCCTAATATAACTGGGTTTTCTGGATTATTAAAAACATTACATTCTGATTTCCAAGTCAATGAAATTGACCCATTAGGTAATGTAATTCATTTAATTGATGATGGTATTGATGTTGGACCATCAAAAAGAGAATTGAAATTACAAGAACGAGCTAAATTTCGTCAAGAAATTGAAGGTAAAACTGAAGAAGAAATCGCTGAAATAAAAGCTACCAAACAACAAGAAAAAGAACAACAACAAAGATCGAAAGAGGCTGACGACAATGGTGGTGATGGTGGTGAATCAAATAAACATCCAAAAATATCTGATGAAGATCGTGAAGAATTATTGAAATTTATTACTGTTGAAGAATTGAAACAAGTTGAACAATTATTTCATAATGGGAAAAATTTTGAAACTGAAACTAAATTTGATGATAAAGAACAACGAACCAAATTACATCAATTATTTAGAAAGGTTTTTCAAAATAAATTAGAAACTATTACATCACTGGAAAACACTTTTAAAATTGCCATATCATCAAGAAATCGTAATGGTGGTAGTAGACAACAACCAAGGCAATTTCAAGAAAGTATGCATCATATTGATGAAAATGGAGTCATTAATTATGGGTTAGGTCCTTATAAACCATATTTACATTTCACGGTTTATAAACAAAATCGTGACACAATGGAAGTTGCTAATAATATTGGGAAATTATTAAGAATTAATCATAAATTTATAAATTATGCTGGTACTAAAGATCGTCGTGGTGCCACATGTCAAAGATTTAGCATCAATCATGGTAAAGTATTACGAGTCAATGCATTAAATAAACTGAAAAGGAATGGATTCACATTAGGGTCATTTAGTTATGAGGATCATCCATTAAAATTAGGTGATTTAAAAGGTAATGAATTCACGATTGTTATTAGAGATATAAAACCTCATCATCAACAACAACAACAAGAGCAACAGCCCCAGGATCAATCACAATCCATTGAATCAATTGTTACTTCATGTTTTGAAAGTTTACAAAAAAATGGATTTATAAATTATTTTGGAATGCAAAGATTTGGTTCATTTAGTATATCAACTCATGAATTTGGGAAATTTATTTTAAATGAAAATTGGCAAGAATTTGTTGAATTGTTATTATCTGATCAAGAATCAGTTGCACCCGGTTCAATTGAAGCTAGAAAAATTTGGAAACAAACTAGAGATCCTAAATTAACTTTGAATAAATTACCTCATTATTTTGTTGCTGAAACTGCCGTTTTAAGAGTTTTACAAAATGAATCACCGCAACAAAAAGATGACAACAATACCGTTTATTCTTCAAATTCTTATCTTAAAGCCATTCAAGCAATTCCGAAAAATCTTCGTATGATGTATGGACATGCATATCAAGCATATATTTGGAATTTAGTAGCATCAAAAAGAATCGAATTATATGGATTAAATTTAATCGAAGGTGACTTAGTGTTTGAAGACCCTATCACTAATCCTGACATTGTTGATGAGGATGTAGTTTATCTTAATGAAGCTAAAGTTAAATCATTAACAAAACAAGATATTGAATCCGGTAAATATACTATATTTGATGTGATATTACCATCACCAGGTTATAAAATTGAATATCCAACAAATCCAATTTTAAAACAAGTTTATATTGATATTATGGAGAAAGATGGATTAAATCCATATAAAATGATTAGAAAACAAAAAGAATTTTCTTTAACTGGTACTTATAGAAAATTAATGGCAAAAGCTAATAATTTATCATTTGAACTCATCAAATATAAAACTGAGGAAGGCGAAGATGGTGAAACAGGAGATGGAGAAAAACCATTGATTAGAACTGATTTAGAATTATTAAATTTGAAAAAAGAACAAGAAAAGAAATCATCGCAAAACTCTGTCACTACTCCAATAGAGTTACCGGATAGAATTATTAACGACGATAAGGAAGGGGGTAATAAATTGGCAGTGGTTTTAAGAATGCAATTAGGTGTTAGTTCATATGCTACAATGGCATTAAGAGAATTCATGAGAATTGATACTTCAAGATATCGTGATGGTTTATGTAAATAGACATATTAGTTAATTAATCAATTAACTTGATATTATTAAAACTCATTATATTAATAAACAAATACAAACTAAGTAAATAGACTCAAGTCATAAAAATGTAGCAACACAACACATACCGAAAACTAATATTAAACAAGAAAAGGTAAATTAAATTAAATTAAATTGAAAGGTAAACATTCTAAAAATTAAAAGCAGCTGAAACAAGCATATATACTAAAAACTGACCATGAAGTGAAAAAAAAAAAATCATATTATATTATCCTGCAATAGGTTTTTATTAATATCACCTTAGTAAAGAAGTACAATTCAACATTTTTTCAACAATGGAATAATCATTCAATTGATATCCCACCACATATACCATAAAGAAGGTAAACAACATGATTACTAATGCCGGTATCCAAAAGAATAATAACATTTTATCATTCTTCATTGATTTACGAGGATGATTAATATATGTGACAACCATATCTTCAGAAGAATCTGATGTGGCACCAGCATCAGCTTCAGGTGTAGGTTCAGCTATTAGTTTGGTATTATTAGCATTACCACCATTAGGGAATATTGATTTATATGATGGTACAACTTCACTATCAGCAAAATATTCTTCTTCTTGATCACCAAATATTTCCGATGTTTTCATACTTGACCATTTTTCCAAATCATCTTGATTATTAGTTCTCGATTCGAAAAATTCAACTAATTTATTCAATTTAGCCATTGATTTTTCATCATTTTCAAAACTAGAAGATGTATTTGAATTTGTTGAGGTAACAGTATTACCAGGAGCAGCACCAGGAGCAGCAGCACCAGCAGTAGTATTATTATTGGTATTATTATTGTCATTCTCATTATCTGCTGGACTATTACTGTTAGTACTGGTATTAGTATTAGTATTACTGCTATTATTATTATTATTATTATTATTATTATTATCAGTGCCAACAATTCTTTTAGCAATATTCTTAGCATCCTCTAATTTCCCATTCATTTTCAATCCAACAATCTGTAAAGCCAATTCAATCAATTGTCGATCAGTATCATCAGTATAAGTAAACACTTGTTGTTGTTGTGGTCCTCCTACATTATCATTATCTTGATTTTCAAACGTGACCAAGACTTGACCTGGTTGTGCTGCAGGTGGTAAATACGTAACAATAGTAGTTTCTGACCAACAATGAGTAGCCAATGCTTGATTTGCACCAAACTTGATCAGCAAACCAGGACGAAAATTGAAACCCAAAATTGTGACTTCAATGCCACCTCGAATCAGACCTTGAGCTGGTATAATTTTTTGAATTGATGGTACAGTTTGCTGTTGTTGCTGTTGCTGCTGCTGTTGTTGTTGTTGTTGTTGTTGTTGTTGTTGTTGTTGTAGCAATTGTGTTTGTGATTGGAATTGTGATGGAAATTGTGGTTGACTAATCGGTGAAAATCCAATAGAAAATTGAGCCAGAGATGGCTTTGATATTGTTGGACCCGAGAAACTTTGACTTATAGCCGATGTATTTGTATCACTATTACTCATTGGAGAATAACCACTAAACCCATTGTACATTGGGTTAGATGTGGTGTTGAAAGAATCATCAACAGACAACTTCTTACGTTTCACTCCTCTAGTTTCATAATCAGTAGTGGCTAAAGCTTCAGATGCCGATTCATCCAATGAATTTGGTGATAGTTGAACAAACTGGTTGGTCATTAATTTTTCATTATCAGAATCAGAAATAGACAATTTCTTCTTATCCAATTCAACCAAATTTGCCGATGAACTAGGTGCCGAATCCTTCAAATTTTTCTTTCTGTCCATAATCATAATAGGGGAAGATATTTGTTTAGCAACAACTTGCCCTAAATGGTTTTTAAGTACTATTAAAAGTTTGAATCCTTCCAGTTCTTTATGGTGTCGGCAATAACATATGATTCTTGCAGATAATTCCAAAACACCCGATTGGAAAGCAATGATTTCTTTATTATTTATAATGATTGCTTTCCTTTCAACATCACAATCCCAAACGGCAGATTTCTCTTCACCAGCTTTACTACGTGATGCTCTTTTCTGTTCTCGTTTAATACATCTTGGACAAACAGCACAAGACTTATTACTTTGAGTAAGAATATAAGCGTCAAATTCCAAAATATGTTTTTTAATATTATCATCAAGATTTGAATATGGTTCTTCTAAACATAATTTCTTTTTTGATATAAGATCAGGGGTTATATGAACATAATGATTAGTGAAAGGAGCATTTATTGTTAAATTCATTTTAATTTGAGTTTCTACTCTAGAAAAAGATGGTAAACCAGATATACTCAATCTATATGGTAAATTATTCATTGTTTCAGGTGAAAAATCCAAATAAGAACTAGGCACTTCAATAGATTTTGGTGTTGCATTTATCTTTGATCCAAATTTCAATTTCCCAATTTCATTTGGTGCAAAAGTATCATTATCTTCTGGGAAATAAAAGAATTCATTAAACTCATCCAAGAATGTTAATGGATCTGTCATGATTGTGTAGATTAGGGGTACTAAGCGCTATAGTTTCCTTTCAAAAAACAAAACAAAACAACAAAATAAAAGATTTATAGAAACGTTGTAATTAGTAGTTCTTAGTGAACAAAAAGGAAGTATATAGAAACGTTGATGAAAAAGTGGAAAGTGGTGGAGGCGGTTGTTGTTGTAACTTGTTAATAGTTTTTGTAAATTTTTTTAGTATTGAAGTAATTGTATGACGAAGCAAAAATTTGAGTAGGCGGGTGGTAGTGGGTTGTCTGAGAATTGTGTGTAATAAGTGTGTGTAGGGCGTGTTCATATGTTCAATAACGTGTACAAATGATTATTATTTATTTTTTGTTGGATTTTAAAAAATTTTTTTTGTTGGTCCTTTTTTTTTTTTTTCCTATTAAAGCCGTTTTAGGAAAGATACACGATTACCATAATTGTTCAGATTTACACTACTCCATACATTTTACCCCTATTCACGAACTACTAAATATTGAGTCCTTATCAAATATTATAACAATTGTTGTTGTTGCTGTTGATCATTAATTAATTGAAATTAATTTATTTGTATTTTGCATAATCAGGCGTGCTTGTGTGTGTGTAGACCTGTATGTAGTAAATGAAATCAACTGTTTTCCAATATAAAAGCTTAGATCAAGATCCCGGATCTTGATATTGTATAAGGTTGAAGCTTAGAAGCTTATAAGCTTTGGTGTCACAAGATCCCAACAATTCAATTGTGGATATAGCTGGTCAGTGAGAGTGAGACACGTATTCGCTTGTGTCTTTTTTTTAATAATTAAACTATTAGTCTTAGTGATGTATCATAGTAGAAGGGTATCACTACTAACATGTATATATATGTAACAATTTACAAAATACTTATCAACCGCAGGGATAATTATTGTCAGCCCCTTTCTTGCCACTTTAAGGATTAATGGAAGGGTATTAAAGCTACAAATTATACTCTAGGGGTGAAGCGAAGAATCAATTGAGAATTGAATATAGTCCTACTACTACTACAATCACAATTAAGCTTGCCTGAACATGATTTTCTAAATTAGAATACTAAAAAACACAATTCATTTACTAAATCAGAAAACCTGAATCCAAAAAAAAAGTGGAGTAAATCAGAGTTAGCTTTTAGTTTCACAATCATTTTAGTTCTTCGTTGGTTGGAGTTGTTACTTTCATCTTTCATCTGATTTGTTCAATATAACCTTATAGGTTTAATTATGGATCTGTAGTGATCATCTACTTTTTTAGTAACTTGCTTGTGTTTCAAGAGAGTTCCTACTTTCATTCATTCCTGTTACTGATGTTATCAATCATTTAATAACCCATACTTTGCAATGATAATTTGACTTGTACTGTTTCTTATTATTGACAAAGCTAGTAAAGTTTATTTGGTAGTAGTCTATCGAGCACCCATTAATAGTTCCTAAAAACCAACCCGATCCACTACTTTACTTAAACAATAAGCTAAATTAAGAGTACCACTTCAATACTGTCAACTGTTCATTTAAAAGTACTTAGTCTTACAACACAGTCGTTGGTAGTGTATGTTGACCAAAATGAAATTTAAAAATTTGATCACGAAATTTTAAACCTGAAAAAAGAAAAAAAAACTCAACAACAAAAGTTAGGTTTTTCTTTATCACTTTGAATCATTTACAATGCCAAAGAATACATTATATGTCACTGGGTTTTCAAGAGAATCCAAAGCTGCTGATTTAGCTCCAGATTTTGAAAAGTATGTATAACTGATTATGATAACTTCAAGGTATCTTGATTGTTTTTTTTTTTGTTTTTTGCTATGAAGTTTTCGTTTCCATAATTCTATCATTTATGGATTCAATAATTGGGGATTTTTACTCTTAACAGACTCTTTCTTCATTTCTTCTAAATTAACATCAAACTATAGGATTTATTGATTCCATGGTTTATTAGATAATGATCTATGTTATTTCATTTATATTGATATTATTACAATCCTATTCATCCACAGCCTATTTTTGCCAATGTTTCTTAACAAGACAATTCACAACTAGCTGCTATCCGGTTTCATTTGATTATGAGTTCAAGTCAACAGACGTGAAGTTTGACTCAATTCATTTTTGACAAGTGATCCATTGAATGTACCGTCATTTCTTCATTCACTATTCTTTTTTTTTGAATCCGATTGATTTTCAGACATATTGAACACCTATCAGATCATCCATTTTCCTTCCTTTGTTTCTCCTTTACCTTCCCTTTTCCTTTTCCATTCACTCCCTTCTTCCTTCTTTCCTTCCTGAATATTTTAATCTAATCACTGAATTGATTTAGTCATATTCACCCTTCTCCGTAATTATATCCATCACTATATCTTATCACATCTAATTAAAATTATCCTCCATTCTTAACTTTATTTTTTTTCAATTATTTCATTTCTATATATCCTTCCCATTTGTACCATTCTAAATTTTTATCACCCCCCTCCCCAAATTTTAAAACAAACATAGAATAAAACAACAAAAATATTTTTTAGTATCATTTTTTCATCAGTTTTCATCGAGACTAACAACAATTATCAAATTATTATTATTATAGATACGGAGAATTAGTTAGATTAGATATTCCTCCACCAAGATCCGACGATGGTGAAAAATATGCATTCGTTGAATATAAGGATGCAGAAAGTTGTGAACGTGCTTTGGAATTGGATGGTAAAACTTTGCCATATTCAATCAAAGACGGATTGGTTGTTCAAGTTGCCAGATCCGACCCATACCGTGTGAGACAACAATTTTCTGGTCCAAGAGGAGGTTATCGTGATGGAGGTTACGGTGGAAGAGGAGGCTACCGTGATGGTGGCTATGGAGGAAGAGGTGGTTATCGCGACGGTGGTTACGGTGGTAGAGGTGGTTATGGAGGAGGAAGAGGTGGTGGTTACGGTGGATACCGTGATGGGGGAAGAGGTGGATATCGTGATGGTGGAAGAGGCGGTTATGGAGGTTACCGTGATGGGGGAAGAGGTGGTGGCTATGGTGGCTACCGTGATGGAGGAAGAGGAGGAGGTTACCGTGACGGTGGATACCGTGATGGAGGATACCGCGATGGTGGTAGAGGTGGTTATGGAGGAGGAAGAGGTGGTTATGACCGTGATCGTGAGGAAGGTAGAGGAGGTTATGATCGTGAAGAAGATAGAGGAGGATATGAACGTGATGAAGGTAGAGAACCAAGAGTTGAAGAAAGAAGATACAGTAGATCTCCATCAAGATCTCCTCCTAGAAGAGATAGATCAAGATCCCCAGAACGTTATTAGATTATTAATGAGCAAATTCTTTCTATCCTTTTTCTTTTTATTATATACTTTATTTCTACCTCAATTTCTTTTTCTTTTCCAAAATCACTTTTATTGTAAATTGGCATGAGATCAATTGATGTATCAATTAATCAAGCTTTGATATAAGAAGATAAGGTATCTGAATACATCTAAATAGTAACAAAATATACAATTCAGCAAAAAAAGAACATTTTTGGTGTATTTCATTCTATAAACCAATTATCCCTACATGAGATGGTTCTAATCCATACCCTATTCTATTACCTAATCCAATACCAAATGCCCTTTGAGTATTTGTTCTACCAGCATTTTTAATCGATATATCTCTTAAAGTAGCCATGATACAAACAAGAACCATAGAATCAATATCAATTGAAAGGGTGCTATTTTCATCTTTATCAATTAAAAACAGTTTATCTTGATACATTTGAATTTTACCTTCTTCAGTATATTTTTTCGGTAATAAACTAGAATTGGTTCGATATAACATTGAATCTTTAAAACAACCAAATGGTGGTAAATCATTGCTTATATACAGTGAAGTATTAATTGCTTGACCGATATTAGTGTTGTTGTCTTCATCAGCAAATGTATTATTAGGTATTGGATTAATAAAAGTGGTTGGATCATCATAATTGAATTCAACATATGTTTTGGATTTTTTATCATTTGATTTACGTTTATGAAATAATCCTCCAGCAGCAGCAGCCGCGGCACCAGTAATTGAGTTGGTGGCCACTGTGGCAATGGAGGTATTTGAGCCACTATGGGGTTTTTTATTGATTATATTATCGACTAATGAAGGTTTATCATCATCTATTACTAATAATCTCATATGAGGATTATAATTTTGTATAACACCCAGTAACATTGCTGGACCAATTACTCTAAAACGAGTCTTTTTATATAAAAAATCAGCAAATGGTCGTAAATTACTTTGAAACATAATGACTTTAAAGCTTGGTTGATCCAATGGTGTGAATTCAAATATAAATCTTCGATATGATTGAAAATATTTGGAATATACTTGACAAAAATTATATGTTTCAAATTCAAAATCATCTTTACTTGAAGTATATTCATCAGATGATTTTGAAGGGGATTTTTTCACTTTTATTTTTCCTGGTAACGATGATGCCAATGACAGAGTCGATGATGATGATGCTAATAATAATGACGGTGTCAGCGACGATGATGCTGGTGACGCAGGTGGTGGTGCTGGTGGAGGTTGAGGAACTTCTTTATATCTTTGGAAAATTATACATGGAGTGTTTTTCCGAAATGAAGATAAATATGGGGTTTGAATTTTAAACAATGGTAATCCTAATCCTTTTAGTTTTTGATCTAATGGAATAATATGGGGTCTATCATCAATTATTATTCCTTCACTTTCTTGATTTATATCCTCTCGTTTGATATTTATTGTCGATGGTGTCAATGATGCTCGTTTAATAGTTCCTTGGTTGTCATATACTATGATCAGATTCTTGCGATGTTTCTTAATGCTCGATCGTAGTTGTTTAAATAATTCAAATGATTCAGCACTAGGGAATATATAAGTATTATGTTTTAACATACCAGCAACAATTATAAACAGTCGTTTAATATCAAATGATGATAATTGTTTTTCAAGAATTTTATAATGATTCATGGCAAAAGTTTCTAATGGGACATGAGCTTCATCAAATATGGTAGAAATATCATCTAAATCATCACCTGTAATATCGGGTATTACAACATGATGCGAAGTTTGTTGTTGTTGTTGTTGTTGTTGTTGTTGTTGTTGTTGTAATGGATCATTATTGTCGCTAGTTTGTTCATTTTCATTACGATACTCTTGTGATTCTAGATATCGTCTTTCCTCAATTAATCGCATTTGTCTAATCACAAATGGTAAGTACATTGTAAAATTATCTAGATAATTATCTTGTAACTCTAGTCGTTGATGTCTATCAATAAACAATGTATTTGCCTCAGATAATGCTGTCGATTGATTACTTTGAGTCGTTGTTAATGGTGACATTTCTTGATCAGTAGATTCATCAATTATAGCTGATTCAGAATCATTTTGACGAACGTGATTCCTCCCATTTGCTGTAGATGTAGAATGTAATACTTCATAATTGATAATTGGGTTTGGTTGGCTGTGTCTTCGCAATTCATGATTACCCCGTACCAGTTGTTGTTGAGAATCACTAGTGGATGTTCTTCTATTATGTGATACAGTAGAGTTTGATCGTAGTTTCTTGAACATAACTAAGTTGTTAAATCTAGGGTGGTGGGTGGTGGGTGGTGAGTGTTGTTGGGATCGCTTGAAAATTCACTTCTTAAAAACCAATTTAATTCAAAGATGTGATTCCAAATAAAAAGAATGAATGAATGAATGAAAATATACTTCAAATGTAGATCAGTTAATATATTAGTTCAAAATGGTTTTAATCGTTAAAGAGTTAGTGAATATGGAGTAGGATGAAAGTATTAAAATGAAGACAAGGCTGAATTTGTTATTAAGAATTTGCGTTAGACGGAGGATGGGAAGCGGAAGGAGGGCAATGCGAGGCCGGCTGGAATGAAAAGCGGAATAGGACAAGAAACAACTTATATGCAGGAAATTGATAAAGAGCGTTATCTTCTGACACAAAACCCAAAATGAATCAACATCAATTTGATTCAGTCGGTTTCGAATTCAATTAGCGATATCTACATGTTTTAACAAGTGTTGAATTCTTTTAAAAAAGAAGAAACAGTATTATTAATTAAGAATATATGAGTATATATAATCAGAAAAAGAAAAAACCAGAAAACCTTAGTCCTTTTATCACATTCAAAAACTTTCTAGAATATCACAATTTGATTTTGGTTTCTTTGGACTTAGCTTGAAATCACGTAATTCGGGTTCATAATTCTCTTTATCAAAATTGACTATTGTTGTGTGTCGTTTGAAATCATTATCCAAGGTATTATATGTGTTATGACTATTAGCGGTGCTATTGTTATTATTACCAACTAATCGACGTAATCTTGTCGTTTGAGATAAACTCTTTATTATCTGATCTTTGTCTTTTAATTGTTCTTTTAACATAAGAATTTCTTCTTCTTGTTCTTTCAAAGCATCCATTAATTCAGATGAATCATTAGTGGTGTTTGTCATTGGTATACTGGATGTTGGTGATGATGATTGCTGTTGTTGGGTACTATTTATTGATTCTAATCTTAATTGTGTTTCTAAACGACAAATATATGATTTGTATTCATTGGCTTCATAAGTCATTTTTTTATAGAAATCTTCAATATTTGTCATAAGAATTTGCAGATTGTCTAAACCAGAAGCTAAAATGTCATTCAATATATCATTTTTGATTATTGCCGTTTCTGTTTTTTGTAGATCTGTTAGTCTAGTTAAATGATCCAATTTCTCTATCAATACTCTATTTTCTGATTCCAATTGAACAATCCTTGAATTCTCAAATTTTTCTGATGATACACCCGTATTTGATTGTAGTTTTATAATTTCTTGTCGTTGTTTACTGATAATCTCATTCAACTCTTGAATCATCTTACTTGAATCACCACCATCAAGTTTATGACTCATGTTTTTTTCAACATTTATAACAATATCTTTAGCTCTCGCAGCAAATCTTAAAGTTTTATATGTCTCGGCAACACATTGTTGAGAATTCTGTTGATTTCCTCCCATATGAATGGTACAAAGAATCAGAACCAATGAAGACCCGCTTAATGCCGGTTGTAATAATCTTGTCAATTTTGAGTCTCGATAGGGAATATGTTCTAGAGTTGAACTTGAAAGTTTATTGATGACATTAGATAAAGCCAATAATGATTTGTTAATGAATGAACCTTCTTTTCTTCTTTCTAAACTAGTTGCTGCTCTTTCCAGCCCTGCTAAATCACATAAGGATAACGTTGATTTCAACTCAGTTTCAGTCAACAAATCAATCACTTGTAATCTTATTTGTAAAATTGAATGAGATCGCGACGATCTAGCATTGAAATCAGTGGCACTGGTTTTTCTATTGGTGTCTCCATATTTAATCAATTGTAATAATTGTGGTTTTGAACTAATGTTAGCACTGGTTAACCCAACTACTTTGGTACCAAAATCCACATCGTCTCTAATTTTCAAATCTTGGTTACTCTGAGAGGTTGTTGGGGATGATGCTGATCCAGATAATAAATCTATAATCTTTTCATTATAGATTTCAAGATACGAAATATCCATTTTATATTTTTTGGTAGTGGTATTATCATTAATTTTTTGGAAAATATCATTGATTGCTAATTCAACAAACCCAGGATCATTTTCACACCCTTTCATAGAAAATGTTTTACCTGATCCCGTCATCCCATAAGCAAATATAGTACCATTATATCCTTCTTCAAGAAACTTATTGACAACATTATAACATGATTTGTTATATACTTGGATATTACTCAATTGTCTATCCATAGGGAAAACATTATCAAACACAAATCTTGTACCATCAGTGGTATTTATTATCGAGTTATTAAATTCATCAATACTCCAATTTTTGTTATCGATTGTATTAGGGTTTGGTCTTATTGAAACGGTAATGGCACCAGTATACGGCTCTTGACTTTTCATTGATGGTGTTGATGGTCGACTAATTGACATTGCTGAACTTGGACGAGATCTAGGTGGTTGGATAGGTGAAGATGATCTAGGAATTAATGATAATCTTGATGGCGGTCTGAATGAGTTTCTAGAAGGAGTTGAATTCATTGATGTAGTAGAACTATTAGCATAGCAAGATCTTGCTCTTGTTGGTGTTTTATGGGACATTAGCAATACGTGTTTGTATCTAGTGTAGATGATAATGATAAACGAAAGGAAAAATTGATGGAACAAAAGCAATAAAAGAACAACAGGGAAAGGAATAGAAGGGTAAACGATCTTGTTAATTGGTCTCTTGTTTGTGGTTTATTGCATATTTGAAGAATTTGATCGTTACAAAAAAAAAAAAAAATTTCTATGAGGAATTTGATATTTGTTTACAGTGTTGACAATTTGCCCAAATCAGGAAATATAACTGCAAAAAAAAAATTAATTACACCAACAAGAAGAAATATACACGTAGTACCTAAGAGAAAGAGAGATATGTATTGTCTTTTGGTTGGTTGGTTGGTTGGTTGTTATAACAACTGTTTAAGTACCCTTGATTATCATAAGACAAAACAAGCACGATCAGTGATATCTTTACCATACCAAATAGACCAATCTTTATATTTTTTGTTTAATTCACTTCCAATCAAATCCAATTCTTGTTTTGCTAATATCGCACATCTAATGTCATAATAGAATATACTAAAGCATAACTTTCTACTAATGACAGAACCAATATCAAGAACTTTACCAAATTTATTGAAATCATTTTTAATTTCTTCAAAATTTAAGTTTGTTGAATAATGAATATCGGGTTCTGGATAAAACATTTTATCACCATTTCTAATTCTTTTACCAGGAATATTTTTAGATATAATCAAACATCTTCTACATCCATTATGTAAAATATCACTCATTAATGAACTTGATAATGTAGAATTAACTAAATTATTCTCATCATTCAACCATTCAACTTTTAATTTCACTCCATTTACCATTAATAACCCCGTGGCTTTACCATATGTATAAAATTGTTTTGCATGTTCAGGGAATATGAAGAATAATTCAATTTTGCCATTTGATAATACCGTCAACTTTTCCAATGGACCTCCACATACTTGTTGTAAAACACTGTTCAATCCCATTGACTCATTGAGATTGGATAATAACACACATCTCCTTTTATTGTTTTGTTCAACTGGTGGTCGTTTCACTCGATTAAACACTTTATGGAATTTTTCATTAGCAACATGGTTAATGTTTTCTAAACTTGGATTGATACCAGTGAGGGGACCACTACTACCATTATTAGGGCCACCTAACGTATAATTATACCCATGGATTCCGTTGCCACCACCATTACTGTCACTGATTAACCCACCGAAATTTTTTCTTTTAATATTACTATAATCAGCAATGGTTAAATGCTTGGTATTACCATCATCATTACCAAGTGTTGATTGATCATCAGCAAATTCAACAATATTATCATTATCAACATCATTGTCATTATCATTTTTCGTTATACTATCATGGAAACTTTCAATTTTGGTAAATGGCCAAGAACATACTTTTAAAAAATTATTTCTTCTGCTTGAAGAAGAGATGCCATGAATTGTGGAATACTTGCTATTATTATTATTAGGGTTATGAATATTAGTATTATTGCTGTTACTATTAGTGTTATAATTAAAAGTATCTTCTGACAAAAGTCGAGAAAACGTGAAACTTGGAGCCCTAGTAGAAGAAACATTGGGTTTAGTGGTTCTTTTTAATAATGAATTTTGAGTATTGTTTGTAGAAGTTGTTATAATGTTTGAAGTTGAATTGTTGCTAGATGAACTTTCAAGTAAATATGAATCAGAACGTTTAATTGATTTTAACATGATAGATTTCTAACTTTCAGTGCTTGGCTATAATTGGAAAAAGTACTGAATATGACACTTTCGGCAAGTGTGGTTTTATTTTTTTGCAGCCATTGCAATTAGCCAAAATTTTGATATCTCTATAGCTACTTTTTTTGATATCATTAAAAATAATATTGCAACTCAAGGTAAGCATAACAAGGGTAATATTATTGTATAACCACTACATCTTTTTGTATCAATTTTTTCTTCATTCATATTTTGATTCTAGCTATGTATGCTATAAATGTTTGATCTGGAAAAMCCATCCGAGTGTCTAATTCTTCTTAGCAACAAGTTTGATTGGAATGGCATGTGGTTTACCTCTAAGGATAACTGCATATGAATCCTTGGAATAGTTATATGGATCATTAATGTATTGCGCGGCGAAAAGGTCATCAGATCCTTCAAAATTGACCGATCCATCTTCAGCAATTTCAACCGAAACTGGAGGGGTTACTGAAAATTGGACAATATCAGCATTAGTACCAAAATTGAATTGAATATCAGAACTAACTGGGACATATAAAAGCTTTTCAACATCATCATAAGTAACATCAATGCTATCAGTACCTAAAAAGACAAAATAGATACCTGCACCTTCATGTAAAATTGAAACACCTTTACCATCAATTTCAGTATTTTCAGATTTGGCATATAATTTATAGGAAGTTAATTCAGCTAAAGCTTGAGCAGATAATAATAAAGCAGTAGTAGCAGCAGTAAAGAATTTCATATTTATTATCTGTAATGGTAGTGGTAGTGATAGCTGATAAAATGAAATTCTAAGTTAAATCAAGATTTCCCTCTCCTTTTATATCATTTCCTTGACGGTTGTCTGTTTCAGCATCCACATAAACAAAAGCTTTGTGTGCTAGTAGTGTTTAGGTACACGGATCACAATTGTAAGGAGGTATGTGTGGGGGAGAGAACAAGAACTGGGTACAAACAACTCAAATAATAGATTGTATAGCAGAAACAATGGCTAAAATTGTGAGAGATACTTGTTGATAGTACTTGAGTTTGATTTGTAGGGGGATACCACACTCATAATCTAATATTGTTAGTTTCTTGATTTCCTTTCGTCATACTATCGTTTAGCAGTTTTTGATTTTGTACCCAAAACAGTACTATAATTTATTTTTAAGAAAACATAGCGTGAAATGTTTGAACCAAATGGATTTGTTGTACTGTGATTGCAAGAATTGGTTGGATTGACAAACACTGGAGAAGGAGAATGAGACACAATGAATATCAAAAACTTGGTTTTTTGATAAAAGTATGATGCACCTGCCACATTAAAGATCGGTTTTGTCCCATAAATTTGGATAACTAAACAAGACGTTTATTGTTTTCTGTTTATCGTTGCCTTGTTACATTTTATCCATGACAATAGAATCTAAAAATAAAAACCTGGGCAGTAGTACCGTAATTGCATCAAACCTGGAACAATTTGCATATTTGAATGAAAAAATACCATTGTCCTATTTGATTAGGGCTTTGTTTCATGTACTTATTCGCTGATAGTTAGTCAACAACTAGTTGTGCAGCTTGTTAAATTTTCATGTTAAGTTTGATTGTAAAGATAATTGTAGTCTATCGTGAGAGATTAAAAGCTTATGAAACTGACAATGAACTAGATTTAGCGCACGGCCTGGCCAAATTTATGTTTTCTATTTCTCCTTAACTGTCATTTCCTAGCATATGATGTAATATTATAATGCTGTGTTAGCTGTGTATCTTGAAAAGCTTGTGTACTTTTAGAGGAAGTTAGATAGTTAATCAATGAATGAGGGTGGAAGCAGATTTGGTTTCATGAGCTACTGACTGGTTGGACTGGATTAGCCACACTTGTCAGTTTAACACGACTTCCGTGACGAGACGTGATGCCAGAATTTTTTTTTTTCCTCCAATCACTTTTCAAGGATTACCAAACCATCAAATAATATACTTTTCCCTCGAAAGACTTTAACAAGAAGTTAATACCTCCATTGTTTATTATGACTAATGTTATACTACTAAAGAATGCTAGTATACCTTCTGATCCATATGATATAAAATTTTCCAATTCCAATAAATATAAACCAAATTTTGTTCCATTATTAACTCATTGTCATAAAGATAAATCTCAAACATTATCATTTTTAATCAGTGATGAATTTTTGAATAATATCCCGATTTTTATAATCACTTCACAACGAGCCGTTGAAATGTTTAAAGAATGTATTGAAGAATTAAATCATGATATACGACAACGGATATATCAAAAAATTGGATATACAGTGGGGCCGGCAACTTATAAAATATTAAAATCTGTAGGGTTTAAAGATGTTCGTGGAGGTGATGAAGCAGGCAATGGATCGAAATTGGCCGATTTAATTAAACAAGATACTATAGGAAGAGAAAATATCCCCATGGTTTTCTTTACTGGTGTGATTAGAAAAGATATTATACCTAGGAAATTAATTGATAGTGGATATAATAATTTCCAAGAATTTATACTTTATCAAACTGGTGATCGATTAGATATTATTGATAATTTCAAAAAAGTAATACATAGTTTAGATAAAGGTAAAGATAATGATGATGTTTGGATAGTATTTTTTAGTCCTCAAGGAACGAAAGAAATTGTTAATTATTTAATTGATCGAGATGGTGATTCAAATCAAAAAAATTGGAAAATTGCTTCTATTGGTCCTACAACGAGAGATTATTTAAAAGATTTTGATTTATCACCACATGTGATAGCACCAAAACCTGATCCTGAAGCTTTATTTGAAACTATATTTCAATATGATAAAACTTATGCCTTGTAAAAGTACAAATTAATTAGGATTGCGTAACAGTATCAATAGGAATAATAAATATATTTAACTAAATAAATAAAACTATCAATCGGATTTGATCAAATTGACTAACTAAATAAGTAATTAAAAATACAAAAGTTAAAATTAATCATTTGGAGTGGCCAAGGCAGATATAAAAAAGATTTAAAAGCAAATAAACATGAAAATTAACTCAAATAAAAACAGACAAATTTGTATTCATTCTACAAATCTAAAAGTTGTTTTCTTTCCTTTATTTCTTTGCATGATGAACAACATCAATGATTTGTTGAACAACACCTGGATTAGATAAAGTAGAAATATCACCCAATTGATCTTCTTCACCAGCCAATACTTTTCTTAAAATTCTTCTCATAATCTTACCAGATCTAGTTTTAGGTAAATCATCAACTAATAAAATCATTTTCGGAGCAGCAAATGGTCCGATTTCTTTTCTAACTGTTAAAATCATTTCCTTTTTAATGTTTTCTACATCTTCACCAACGGCTTTATCCTTCTTTAACGAAACATATGCAGCAACGGCTTGACCAGTCAATTCATCGGCATAACCAACAACGGCAGATTCACCGACAATTGGATGTTCAATCAAGGCAGCTTCAATTTCAGCAGTTGATAATCTGTGACCAGAAACATTAACAACATCATCAACTCTACCCAAAATCCAGTAAAAACCATCTCTATCTCTAGCAGCACCATCACCGGAGAAATAATAATTGGCGTATGGTGCCAAATAAGTATCAATAAATCTATTGTAATCATTGTAAATACCTCTAGTAATTGATGGCCAAGCTGATTTAATGGCAAGAACCCCTTCAACATCATTATCAGGTAATTCTTCACCAGTGGTTGGGTCTAAAATCTTTGGATCAACTCCAAAGAATGGTAATGAAGCTGAACCTGGTTTAGTTGGTGTGATACCAGCTAATGGAGTCAACAAATGAGATCCTGATTCAGTTTGCCAATAAGTATCAACAATATGAGCTTGACCTCTACCAATGTTATCATTATACCAATGCCAAACTTCAGCAGCAATTGGTTCACCAACAGAACCCAAGACTCTTAAAGATGATAAATCGTATTTTTCAACATATTTGGTACCAGCTCTTTTCAATAATCTTAAAGCAGTTGGAGCAACATAAAATTGATTAACTTTATATTTATCAACAATTTCCCAATATCTGGAATAATTTGGATAAGCTGGGGTACCTTCGAAAACCACTGATGTGGCACCAGCTAACAACGGACCATAAACACAATAAGTATGACCTGTGATCCAACCGATGTCACCAGCAGTGAACAAAATATCATCTTCATGAACATCAAAAGTGTATTTGGTGGTTAAAACTGCTCCTAACAAATAACCAGCAGTGTTATGTTGAACCCCCTTTGGTTTACCAGTAGAACCAGAAGTATACAACAAGAACAATGGGTCTTCAGAATTGACAGGAACTGGTGGGAAGTATGGGCCATATTTAGCCATTTCATCGTGCCACCACAAATCTCTACCAGGAGAAAATGGGACATGAGAATTACCAGTTCTTTTGAAAACAATGACATTTCTAACTTTTGGACATTCTTTCAAGGCATCATCAACAATTTTTTTGGTTTCAATGGTTTTACCACCTCTTTTAGATTCATCAGCAGTAATAACAATTCTTGAATCAGCATCCAAAATTCTATCTCTTAATGAAGCAGAAGAAAACCCAGCAAAAACAACTGAATGCATAGCACCAATTCTAACAATGGCTAATAAAGTGACAATGGCTTCAGGAATCATTGGTAAATAAACAGCAACTGAATCACCCTTTTTAACACCCAATTTAGTTAAGGCTTGAGCTAATTTACTAACTTGTTTTAATAATTCTCCATAAGTGATAATTCTTCCTTGGTCAGGTTCATCACCTTCATAAATAATTGCTGGTTTATCAGGGTTTTTAATGGCCCATCTATCAACAGCATTATAACAAGCATTCAATTGTCCATTGATGAACCAAGCTGGCAAATCACCATTTTTGTAATCATCTTTAGGATCAATAGGGAATCTAGCTAAATCAAATGGTTTAAACCAATCCAAATTTTCTTTGGCTTGTTGAGTGAAAAATTCATTGGGGTTTTCAATTGATTGTTTATATAATTTTTGATAAGTTTCAAAATCAGGTAAGTTTGGTTTTGTTTTAGAACGTTCAGTGAACCCTTTAGGAGGTTGTTGCATCTTCTCATGGTCCAAAGAAAGATGAGATTGTTGAGTAGATTCCGGCATTATTTTTGTCTCGTTTTATATGTTAAATTTTTCTTTAATTAGGGAATAAGTTTAAAAAGGTGGAAATGTCGAGTGGGGAAGCGCACGTCTTTTTCGTATCAATTGGGAGTGGGAGCGTATGTGTGTGTGGTGGGGTGGTAGCAACTCAAGAAATTTATTAACAATGGTGGTGGGGGGAGGGATAAAGTTTTTGACCGCGTGGTAATTTTATATCAATCTCTTAAGTATTTGATAAAATTGGTAGCGGGAAACAATAAACAATAAATCTTATATATGAATTGAATAAATATTGTTTTGCTTATGATTATTCTTCTTTTTTAAATATTAATCAAAATCAAATCAAATCAATTGATATGTAAATGTAAAAAAGTTAATGAATCAAAAAGAAGAAGGGGGTAGAAGTAAAAAGTCTTGTTGGTTAAGGACTAAAAAAAATTTCGATATGAGAAACAAGCAAAAATGAAAAGAAATTTGGGTGAATATTTATAGTTGTGGGAAAAGTTGAGAAACTCCGTTGTGGGTGGGTGGATGAGTGTGTGTGGGTGTGTTTTTACTAATATTTTTAAAGACGGTTTCATGCATGATATTTAGTAATTAATATTATTATTATTGTGGTGGTGGTGGTGGTGGTGGTCGATATCGTTAGTTGTTGGGTAAATAATAAACCACTAGAATTGGGTCAGTATTATTATTATTACTAGTCTGGTTTTTGTGTACGTGTAGACAAGGTTAATTATACGCGAATATGGGTTAAGTTGGTTGGTTGAATAACTATTCTAAGAAGTGGTGGTGTGTAGCTAGGTAGGTAAGTAAGTGGTTTAGCATTAGAAACAAAAGATCTTGACCCACTTTATTTTCGGACTTTAGAATGAACTATCAAAAAAGGTCAAGAAAAAAAAAATAGAATGGCAATTCTACAAGATCACGGGAATCAGACAGTGAAAATTGCATTGTGGTCCGACAGTAAATTGTTTTATACGAGAATTTCCTATTGATGATGGGTGGAAACGATAATGTTGAGGAAAAGTCCGAAGACAATGATAATAATAGAGTGGTAATAACAAAGTTTGTACTTCTAGTCAAACAAGAACCACAATTTTCAAGTTAGAAGGTAAAGATGTTCAAGTGGTATTTGTTCTACCAGTACTTATTGAATAGCTTTTGTGGGGGTGAGGAAAGAAGCGAACAGTGGAAGAGCCATGTCCGAAATAGAGGATAATAATAAAGAATTCATTATTCTTCCATTCGTAAGCTTCCAACATTTGTTCATTGTTCTTTTTTGCTTTATTTTTTTCTTGTCTCAAGAGTCTTGCTTAAATCTCTTTGGCAAATCCAATTGATTATTTTGTTAGTTAGATATGTGAGAGGAAGAAACAGGGAATGGCTCAAGTGGGGCGCAAGTTTTTATTGCATAATTAGGAAGTTGTGGGTGGGTGGAAAGTAGTAAGTAGTTGGTAATGATAAACCTATCGGAGTTCGTAATTTTTCTTGTTATCATGAATTTGTTCTTTTACCCCACAAATTAGACCTCAAATAAGAATTGAACGCTTTTAGTTAAAATCAATTTTAATCATTTCTAAATATCAGACACTGAATCTGAATCTGAATGAGTTTCAATATCAATCTCAACTTCAACCCGCCCCTTCCTTCCATTTCTAACCTCGACAAGTAAATCTCTAGTAAAAAAGAAAAGAAATAGCTAATGCCAAGAAATTAAATGGTCCAATCCCCAAACTCCCATTTCTTAAATAATTCAAGTTAAAATAAAAAATCCATTTTTCTTTTCTTTTCTTTTTAAGCGGAAATGGAAATAGAAAAACAGTTTATTCCAACCCATCATACACATAAGTACATATTCTTACAGAATAAACTAAAGAAAAAAATCCACTTAGGATTTTCATTGGAAGAAAATTGATAATAATTATTTTACTATGCGGTTTCATGTTATGAGGGTTTTGTCAGTTCTTTGATTTTGATTTTGAATATTTTTGATTTTTTTTGATTTTTTGTTTTCTTAGCATTTTCATATGTCGACCCTTTGTGGTGGTGGTGCTAATAGTGGTGGTTATATTGATGTCAAGAGAAATTGCAAATTTCTTGTTAATCTTGGAAAGTGGCAATGAAAAATAGAAAAAGGGGGTGGGTGTCTAGAGGGTCTTTGTAGAGTTGTTGTAATGTGTGTGTTGAGCCCGGGGCATCTTAATATAATATAGCCCTCGATAGGTTAGTATGACTTTAGCTTTAGTTTACAGAACTCTGTATAAAGCAAACTATAGCCATTCGTTTTTAGTCTGTTGATTGTTAATTATTGTATCAAGTTCGAACAATTAAGAACTCATTGATAACTTCTAACAACAATAAAAAAACCATACTTAATTATGCATAAGCGAATTCAAAACAAAAAGAATAGATCACGGGTGCATCATCTCTCCCATTACAATCCAACAAATAGTTAAATAATTTTCTAACCTGTCGTCAGTATTAAGTTTTCTAAGATAAACCATATTAAAGAGGAATATTTCTTCTATTCTAGAATTGGGCTTTGTTGAAAGTGGGGGAGGTTATAAGGAAATCAAAATGCTATACTTATGAATGAAGATTGTTGTGTATTGCCCCACTATAATCAACTCATCGTCTACACCAAAGTCTATTCTTTACTTTATCATTTCTTACTCAATATAAAATCAATCTAATTCTATCAAATGTATTCATTAACTTACTAAAAACGATAAACTAATATATATAAAAGAAAAAAACAAAATAACTAAAAAAAACCAAACTCAATGTCTAAAATGAAATATGTATGTGTAATAACAATAAACTTTTCTTGATGAATATATACAGACAAGTTCTTCTTTTTAATCCAATCTTAAATTAATATAACATAACATAACATGCAAAAAATGGAACAATAAATAAAACGAATTAATAAATGAACCAAAAAAAACAAAATATAAGGCAAAAAAAAAGATGAATAAATGAATACCTTATCCCATATGAAACTGAATAATTTGGAATCAAATAAACTACCATAATTGAATGAAAGACGATAACAATTAAAACCATAAATATATAAATAAATGAAAAAAACCCTTAATTTTTCAATGATGTAAATCAAAATGTATCAAACATATTGTCATCACCATTGGTAAATTCTTTAATTTCACACTTCAGTAGGTCTGGCATTAATGTTTCTTGTCATATCAATCTTATCCAATATTTCTTTGGCACCTTTTGCTTTTAATTTGTCACCTAATTCAATTCCAACTTGTTCACAATCTTCATCACACGTAATTCTTTTAATTACTTCGTCTTCAATAGAAACAGTTCCATCAGGACTAACTATTATCCCCTTTAATGTCAATTCTTGTTTGCTTTCATTGTAATCACTATGAACCCCTAATGGAACCGAACAACCTCCTTCAAGGTATCTCATTAATGATCTTTCAGCAAGACAACAAATAGTAGCAATAGGATCTTCAATTTTCTTTAATATTGATTTGATATTATCATCACCTTTCCTTATTTCTATACCCAAAGCACCTTGACCAACAGCATAATACATATCATCCAAATAAGATGTTATTCTATGACCCAAACCTAATCTGATTAAACCAGCACTGGCTAATATAAGACAACAATATTCATTATTTGGTTGGTCCAATTTGTTTAATCTGGTTTGAATATTACCTCTAACCAGCTCAAATCTTAAATGAGGATAGTTTTTAATTAATTGTGATGATCTTCTAATTGATGAAGTACCAACAATAGCACCTGCTGGCAAATCTTTCAACAGTTTATATGATGATCCTTGTTTCATGACAATAGCATCTCTAGGGTCTTCTCTTTGGAAAATACATCCCAATTCAAATTCTTCAGGTAAATTAGTTGGCATGTCTTTTAATGAATGAACAATAAGATCTAATTTAGGAAATTCATCAACACTATCTAGTAATAAAATTTCCAATTCTTTTGTCCACAATGATTTACCACCAAAAGTATATAATGGTTGGGTTTGTACTTTATCACCCAAGGTTGATAATGCTAATATTGAACATGACAAGTTGGGGAAAGTGTCTTCAATAACCTTCTTGACAATTTCTGATTGAACAACTGCTAATTTTGATTTTCTACCACCGATTTGAACATGATTAGAATCATTAATTGACATAATATGATGAGGCATTTTTGTATGTAAATAAATTGTTGACTATATAGAAATGGACGGGAGGAAATAATAGAAACTTTTTAATCAAGTATATTTGGTAAATCAATAAAGATTAAATGAAAAGCAGAAAGCAAAAAGCAAAAGGAAAACTTTTAAATGAAAATTAAAATTGAAATTGAAATTGGAAAATCTTATGAGATTATATTTGAAGTTTTGGATTAAATGAAAATAGATTAAAAAAAAAGAAAATTTCTTTCCAATTTAAATTCTTTTCTGTTTTTGTAGTGTGAAATTTTTTTC
>NC_032090.1:2138834-2231883 GCF_000182965.3 Candida albicans SC5314
TAATTAACAGCAACAACAACCAATAGTTTTAAAGTTAATGTGTGTGTTTAATTTATTTTTTCAATTGAAATAAAAATAAAAGATCATTATTTTAATAATTGTGAATTTGACAAGTGRWTTTACTCTTCCATTTATAGTATCTCATCAGGTGGTAAAAATCATGGGAACAATAATTGGAAAAAAAAAATGATAATAATAAAATACTACGGGTAGACACGTTAAATTACTAGTGTTATTCCCGGAATTATAAGAATCATAACAAAGATTGTCAATTGTTTTTATTTGCAACTTTGACATAGATGTAAATATTTTGTAGTTTAACCCTTTTTAGTTTAACCCTTTTTAGTTTTGCCATATAGTGTATCACTAAACATACCAGTTGTTTTTGATAAATTAAACACTAAAGTAACAAATTTTATTATGTGAAGAATTAAATGAAAATTTTAGTGTGAAACACATCGGCATTATATTGAATTGAAATTACCAATCCCGCGATTGTCATTGGCTGAAAAATTATTTTGAAAGCAATCAATTTAATCCATCATCTCTATAACATATCCTAATGAAGATAAAGTACAACATTGTGAATAAATCTTGACTGTTAGTGATAATAATACTTCTTGAACTGAATTTGATTTCTCTTGCTGTTTATGTTTTACTCCAAAATTTAGGTTTATCCTGTTGTTTATGCTTTTATGTGATTGGCGAATTTAACGAAGATCTTTTTTTTGTTGTTGTTTTTCGCGCAATGGTATCGTAGTCAGTGGACACGTAAGGCGTACGGAAGAACAGCAATGGGGCGAGCAAAAACCAATATTTCGTAGTAGATTTCGCGCTAGCTAGGAACGATGGTTACAACACCAGCGCATTAAAATATGCCTGAACACCAAAAAAAAAAAATCCACAACTAAATGAAATGTCTAACATTCCCCACCACAACCAGGTACCAAAACAAACGATCTACGCCCTAATGATCGACGTAAATTATTAACACATCATTCCATCTTGTTTCATAATAAGTAATTGGAAATTAACAACCACCACCACCATCCCAAATAAACAGCTACATTCTTAAGACTGAAACATCCAACCATTCAAAAGCTGCTGGAATTTGTTGTTGTTGCTAAAAAAGGGTTTCAAAATAGGAAAAGTCTTTCTTTATTTGGCAATCTACAGATCGCTCCCGAAACAACTGAGGAAGTTTAATATTTGACCACAGTTGCTAACGTTACAATAACTTGATAAGTAATTAACAAGAAGGGGAAGATTGACTAGGGAAATAACGATAATGAAACTGGCACATGCAATAAATTGTAACTGAAATTTAATATTCAAATCTTTCAGGTAAAGTGATAGGCAAATCTTAGGATATTTGTGAAAATGGATTAATAATATCTTGCAGTTTATTCGATGAATTACTTTATCATCATATCTGCATGTTTACTCCTTCAAATGAATTGACACATTTTGCAACATTACATAATTAAACTACACAACAAAAAATACAATTGTCATGATGACTATTGATTAGTATTTTCACTTTTGAAAGGAGTTATTGCTTTTATGCTTGTTGGTATTCTTTGATGATTTATCTTGAGTAGATTCTGAACATGCATCAAGAATTGATTGTTCTTTGTGGATTGATCATAAAAGCGCTGTCTTTGGCATCAGTTTCTACTTCATTGATATTGTATATAACGAACAACTTGTTACTTATTATATCTTCTTTAATCATTATAAGATCTATAGAAACGGCATTTGTATTTGTATGTATTGTAGAATTTAAACCACAAACAAAGAAAAAAAAATAGTTGGTTGCCAATTTTTGATGATAATTCAATACAAATTTGACGCCAAAAAAAGATTTCTATTAGCAAACAACATACATTCTAAAATAAACAATTAAGTCTTGAAAACCACTCTATTCTAATAATAAATTAATTTCAGAAATGTTTAGAATGTTAGATTGATCTATTTAGAAGACTTCACTTTGTTTAAATTGGTGTTATAAATTATGATAATTCTATCCATGTATCTACAACTATCTACCACAAAAAGAATAAAGAATCCATCATTAATGATTAAGAACAAACAAGACATTCAAAAGAGTGAATYAATTGACCAATCTATCAAATGATGATGAAACTAGACTTGTTAGCACAAATTATGAAACTCGCTTTTTCTTTATGATATATGATTTAAGATCAATTCATTGGCGATAAGGGAAAGASAATTACAAGGTTTCTGWTAAATGTTAATGACAATTTATATTTCATAAGCTAACCAGTTCTAAACAGTAGCGAAACTCCCTACAAATAGTCACCGACTTAGTTGCAATTATTATCAAAACTTCTAATCTTTGATTCAATCAATTGATAGATAAATCTAAATCCCTGGCATCAAGATGGATAAACACAAATGTGTGTATTCCAGTTGTTAAAACTGCTCCTTATTTTCGTGGGTATCCATTGGCGTTATTATAGTTTGGCAGTTCATTTCTTTAAAGATGTATTTGATTCATCMATCAATAGATATACTGACATTTTGATCTAATATCTAATCCCAATTGCTAAAACAAAGCCACACCATATAAATCAAATTTGGTTGTCAGCGTGTATAAAACATTAATMTTGAAAGGTGGTAGTTGATAGTAGCGTTTATAGTATCTTCAATATATCARGTATGTGTTTAGTTCTCAGACTTTAAGAAAATATCCAAATRAACTTAAATATGATAAAAAAGAACTCTTGAATGAGTATAATATGTATTTCTTTCAATTTAAGACCTGCTCTGCTAATAATAGTGTATGACTGTGTAGATTAAAGACACTTGAACATCTCTTTGCTATACCATAATAACAAGGAAAAGAGCTTTCTATGGGGAATTCCTTCAGACCTGTTGAGTAAAATATACTGCAAACCACTAGAAAACCTGTTTTATTGAAATTTTCGCAAAGAGGATAGCCGGGTAGCGTCCCGATGATACATTTTCCTTGATTTTATTCAAATTTTCGCAAAGACGATCGCCGGGTAGGGTACAGACCATATGTTTTCCTTGATTTTAATTGAAATTTTCGCAAAGACGATAGCCGGGTAGCATTCACATAGGTAAACTTGCCATATTTTTCATTTTTATTTTCGCAAAGACGATAGCCGGGTAGGCTTTAAATAGATAACATAAGGCAAAAATATGACCTTGGTTTTTTATGAGATCAGCCGCTGGAAAATGAGTCCCTGATTCCAAATATCTTTACCATTTCAATGTAGCATAAATATTGGTTGAGTTATAACAAAATACATTTCTTGGGATTTCTAAGTCAACAAATCTGGAAAATATCCGGGTAAAAGTTGAAATTCAAATATAACTTTCAATGGCATCAAATGATAGAGATTGGGCTCCTGATTCTAAATATCCTTATAATTTCAATATAGCATAAATATTCGTTGAGTTATGGCAAAATTTCGTTTTTCTGAACTCTTAAGTTAGCAAGTTTGAAATTTTGGAAAATTTTTGATTTTTTTTCGAAAATGCAAAATGAACCTAATCCCCATACAAAAAAAAACACTAACAAATTCAAAATTTAGATTTTGGTTTTGATGACACTAACCGATACGAAATGACCCGCTGATTCTGAATATCATTACCATTTCAATGTAGCACAAATATTGGTTGAGTTATAGTAAAAACTGTTTCAGGGAAAATCAAATCAAAAAACCTAACACTTACCCCGGGTAAACTTCACATAGCTTAAAACAAAAATATTTCTGTTTTTAACATGAACATAAATTGCCCGAGTTCCTGACCTTAACGGTACTAGTAGTTTTCTTATAGCTTGATTATTTCATGAGTTATAGCAAGTTGTATTATTTGGGAATCCTTAAGTATGTAAATTGGACAATTTTGTGTGATTCCTGCAGATATGTATGTGTAGGGTAAAAACACAACAGTTAATTAATATAGCCAAAAAACATCTTCACTCAAACTAAATCAAGCCCTCCTATTAGCTTATTCATAGTTATCTTTCCTTTGTGATACTTTGGTTAGTTGTAACGACACTAGTGGTGGGTTACCCCATTGATAGTACAATCATAATGTAGACAAATGAAAATGAAGGAAAGAAAACCCAACAGTACCCTTTGAAAACAATAAAGAGTTGACATGAAAATGGGAAAGCAGCAATGATTCAAGGTGACCACTATTGTTCATGAATTGGGAAAAGAAAGGTATAACTTTTGCTAAGTAAAATT
The DNA here is from genome assembly GCF_000182965.3 of Candida albicans SC5314. Classification (NCBI taxonomy): domain Eukaryota; kingdom Fungi; phylum Ascomycota; class Pichiomycetes; order Serinales; family Debaryomycetaceae; genus Candida; species Candida albicans. The sequence goes on from NC_032090.1 coordinate 2,143,082, forward strand.
GGAATAGAAGTAGACCCACAATGTGAATAAAGTCGACCTTGTTGTGAACAGAATAAGGTTGCGGTTTTTTATTGTGATCTTATTCAATCTTATTTAATTCGTGTTAAGGTGGGAATCTAATTGATTATGTTGTTTCTCTTCTCCAATGAGTCATTTCCAGTTTGAACTTCTGATTAGAATGTTATAGGTATCCTTGTATCCTACTTCTTATTTCCTTCCATTGGCCTGAAGCATACTATTTGTGCAAGACAGCAAAACCTTTCTAGGACTAGCTCATCCCCATGCAGATACTAGTTATGACTTTCCTATTGAAATTTGATTGTTGGCACTGCTTGTTTTGGGGATACTTAGGAAAGATCCTGAAAGGATACCACAACAGAATAGAATTTAATCCTGCCATTTGCCAAACGCTTCTAATACTTCTTTCAAACAAGCTGGTATATCCTTAATTGCCAAATAGCTTTACAGGCTGATTTTTTCAAATTTGTGCACCTAATTTTATGCTGTTGAAATATCAGTTTGTTTTTGTTATGCCAGTACAAGTATTTGGTGTGATTTCAAATATACAAGGTGTTAAATGAATATCCCTTGAACTTATGTCTAACACAAATAACTGTGAACATCATAGTAGTATGTGAATAGTGTCCAAACACATATCATCTATCGTAACTTGGTTGGAAAATGGAAATGAATAGCCCCTGGATCAAACTAAAAATAACATCATTAATTGTGAATATGTTCTTAAACATTATATCAATGCCATTTTGATTGATTTTCCAAAGGGAAGCACTAAGTAATCAAATGTACTCAATTGATAAAATGGCAGCCAGTAAAATCTATACTCTGTTGGCACTAATAGTATTAACAATCATTGTCATTTTGTTACTAACAACTTCAAAAAAAACAGTAATAATCTCATAGATACTGAATACGAAAGAACTATTGACATTCTCTCCCAATTTGTAAACCATGCTTCATTGAAATAAGAATTACTCTCATTATTAATATTCAATCATAGACAAGTAGTCTTAGGATAATCAAATCCACCACTGAAAACAACTTCATCCCCAGCATTATCACTGATAGAAGTCATGTTTCTAAAATTTCATGAATGGTCGATTTTCAAATGTTGTAAGAACCTTCCTACTTCACTAAAATTTCTTGGACGATTTTTCCCAAGTTATTCTGTAACAGGTTTGACAGTTTCCATCACAATTTGATAATCAGACAAAACATAACTTGTTCTTAGACAGCCAAAGGACAATCCATGAGTATTTTTTTTGATTCATTAGTAGTAGAAGATATTATTAATAATCATGGCAACCTGCCTGTCCTCAAATACCACGGGCAGCATTTATAATTGTTGACACTGGAACACCCAATTTTTCAATCAATATTTGATACAGAGAACCAGGATAAAACATATTTTTATCAATACCATGTTATCTATCTTCGAGTGTATATAATATGTTGATTCATTGATGTAGTTTAGAAGAGAGTAAGGTGGATGATAGGTAAGAATAAATTTTAATGCATGAGAAAATTTTGTGGTGTTTTTTTTTGGACGTAGACACCCGCATAGTGTGGCACACCATAGAAACTTGATGGAACTAGAATTGCAAGTAAAATCAGACTCTTAGACCTAGTTCAGTGGACAACGACTGATGAAAGTGTTTCCTGAGTTACTAGTAGAATAAGAATGATCTAATTCTGACAAACTACAGTAATGTCTATATTATACTACCAACTATGAACATTTATTATAGTAGTAAACACTAAATTCTATATAACTACAACCAGCAATAGACTTCCAATGGGCTACCTCTCTGAATGGGCAATTCACATATGCTTATATTCCAACTTTGCTTGTTCTAACACACTCTCAGTTTGATATCCAGTTTAAACAATTTTAATTTATAGCAATTGGTTGGCCCTTCATTATCTTAACCTAACAATAACAACATCAGTCAATGATTATAACCAAGTCAATATGTGCATAATACAACCATATTAGGTTATCACACCAGCCATGAATCAGCACCAGTTTAATTCACATCACTTTCCCTTAACCAAACTCTGCGATGATGATAGTCTCTTATCAACACTTCTTTGGTGTACAGCCAGCATGTATGAAGGCAAACCAATCTAGCAAATCAACATGGATGAGGATATGATACTTTACTAATTAGTAAATGATCTACTAATATTTTCCTTTATTTGTCCCAAGGTTTACTCAATAGGAGCAGTACAACAATAAAATATTCTCATGGACTGGGGCTTTGGATTGTGGCTAGGGAAATTCCAAATGTTATAGATACCAGCGACATAATTGTTGCTCGATAATTGATTATCGGGTTAGTTTCCAAATGTCAATAGTCATTATTACCCTTCATGTCACATGATAAATCCAACGATGTACATTTTGAATTCTTATTACCTAAAACATCAACCATGCGAAAGTAGCAATGACCTCAATTACATGACTTTCGGTATAGCCAGGTGAATAAGGAAGATTGGACTCTGTCCCAGTCTAAAAATAACCATTCTTTGATATTGACCACAACATATCCCGTTCAGAAACACATAAGATTGCATTAGAACCAACTAATTCAAGCTTCCTTAAACGATTCATTTCAGTATTCATCTGTCGGTCACCAGAAGCAAGATGCATTGAACCATAAAGCGGAAATTACAATTAAGTCAATCCCGAGTTCTTAGCTTCAATAACCAAAGCAAGGTGACAACAATCCGGTCAAATCCAGAACGTCATCTACCAAAAGCTAGCACCTGGAACCAAACTCAAGACATCTATTAATGCAACACCAAAGTTGGATAAGATAGAACCATACGGCCAAAACAATGAATTGTCATGGATTGGGAACAGCTGGTATAAAAGCATTACCCACAGTACCAAAGTAGTCTTGACCAATCTTCAGCAATTTATCTGACCAATCCATAACCTAGTTTTAAGAATATAGATTAGTGGATAGCAGTAACCAATTCTTTGTTGTTCTTCAAAGCAAAATCAAATGCGTATTCAGCAAATATGTAGGACTTGGATTTTGTCATAATTTTCAAGAATTCAACAGCACCTGGATGGAATTGATTTTCTAGCACACTATATTCATCTTCAATGCTTTCTCTGACCAAGCATAAATCAATACCATCTTAAATAGCTATAGTATCAGGAATGCCTTTGATTAAAACTAATTAAGTTTCAATATCTGAATAATCTCTGAATGCAACATTCAATTGGCTTGGCAGATTTCAATCTCTAGCAAAATAATTAAAGTGACTTCCAAATATCAATCATGAAATTTCAAAATGTGACAACTAATCAAGAAATTACGGTTCTCAAAAGTCAAACTTATATCAATTAATGCTTTGTGACAAATAAGGGGGACAATATGGCATGGTCACACTCTTGTTCCTGAAAGTGCAAATTGGTATGCATTTACTCTGTAGTCATTTAATAATCCCCTGGTATATTTCAAATAAGTCTTAATATGACCAATCACCAATGTTATCTAGCTTCAACTCTTACTATAACCAAACCAAGTTTCAGAAAGACAATAATTTGCAACAACTGACACAACAAACCAAGTAACGACTATGACACCAATACCAAGTGTGACTAGTTCTGCCAAACACATTACTCTAAAACACATTTCCATTGTAGATTTATGAATATCACTTGAAATATGACTATTAGGTAGATTAACGGACCAGCGTCTAAATTAATGGGAACTTCAATGTTAATGGAAATACAATACCAAACAACCAATTATAACTTGACGCCATTAATCAATTACCTCTGTAACTCCCAAATGATAATGATTCACTATTATATCTCTCTTTCATTCTCTTGATTGGAATAGATAAATCAGACATTCCGCCGAAACAAAAACTGGAAACCGCTAGCCGCTATCACAATATATTGAAACTAATGGCGTTAATGGGATTGCTAATACATTTTCAAAAGGATCTTAATTCGAATAAACAATTGTTGGATTAATTGGGATTTGTTTTGTATTATTTGGGATTTGTATTGTATTACTTGTGGTGTTTGAAATGGTTGTGTCTTATAGTGTACTAATGAGATTGATTAAATTGGGTGTAAGAAAATAGTTGTGAAAGAAAATAGATTTAGCAAAAATCCCAGTGCCAGAAAAGTACTAAAAAATTTACTAACAAAAATAATTTTGTATCCGCACCCTTCGGAAATTACACAAACTAATCTCCGTTTTCCTAACAAATTTACTATGTATTTTTGGGCTCGGGTACACGACCCTTAACTCCGTCTCCGTGTCACGTGATTTTTCCCATACAAAATCCTGCACAATCCCGCCACAAGTACTCTTATCTCCGCATTCTCGGGAATACCTCAGACAAAGAAAGAGAAGATACTACCACACTCATTTTCCCTCCCCTGCACGCCCCAGTCTCTCACTTTCTTCTCTAATTCCCGATCTAACATTCACATAACTTTGAGAATAACAGATAGAAAAATAACAGAGATATTGGAGATCAAAATCTTCCACCATCGATTTCAACAAAAATGCTACCAACCGACCCACTTCCCATACTTAATATTATAAACTATAATAAAATCATCAGTTCTAATCTCTACGCAATATAAGAACTACCACAAGATAGCCAGAGCTCAGAAGTATTATAGTTACTGTATTAACAATTAAAATACTTAATGGCCGTCACAATACAAACCAAACACTCATTCTTACAATTCTCTAGGGCATTGACCACCAAAAAAAACGACACAAAATCCAAACTACAATAGTTAAGAAGGAAAGTTGAAGTGTGGGAGGTAGAGGAGGGCTACAAGAGCCAATCAGGTGCCGATTTGTGGCCTACAGTTGTGGTTTTAAAACCCGAGAGAATCGTTAATAGCGGCAATTAGTTGGGTGCTGCAGGAGCAAAAAGGCCGTTTTGTCCATAGTTAAGAGCACCCTGGTAACCCCGTTTGCTAATAGCACAACCAATTGAAGCTGGTATTTGGTGGCTCTGGTGTCAATTTATAGCCAACAATAAACATTTTCAAATCCGTCTAAAACCCGGTCAAAAGAAGAGTTGAGCTTCCATCTCTGGGTCAAAAAAGGCCGTTTTGGCCATAGTTAAGGCCACCCCCTTTCTGTAGCACAACCAATTGAAGTTGGTATTTGGTGGCTCTAGTGCCGATTTGTAGAGTCAAGTTATAGTGTTTGCATCCGAGAGTTTTGATTTATTCAGTGTTGTTTTCATTGGTTGAGGGCAAAAAGTTCGCATCGAGCAGAAAAGGTCGTGCCCGGGGCATAGTGGATAGGCAACGATTACTGATGAACCACATGTGCTACAAAGACCAAACTAGGGCCGTTTTGAAGCTACAATCATGTAGAGTATTGGGTGTGAATTAGGCATGAATCGGATCAGAATTGGTTGAGCTATTGAAGAAAATGTTTTCTCCGTGGAAATGTGAAATTAACTCCGCCAAGGCTGACACAGTCAGTTTCGATGCTAGAAAGACCCAACTAGTGCCAATTCATAGCCATAAGATGTAAGTACTATGACTGTAAGAGCTGTTAGAAACAAGGTTCAACTGCTTTCTGTAGAACAAAAAAGGCCGTTTTTGCCATAGTTAAGGAATTTGCGGTGATGTCCGTTGAAGACTGCGCGATGAAAAATAACGCTACAAAAATCAAACTAGTGCCGATTTATACCTTTTTCTTATGAGTGCTAACCATGCAAGAACTGTTAGAAACGAAATACAACTGTTATCTGTGGAACAAAAAAGGCCGTTTTGGCCATAGTTAAGGGAGCCGCAGCTATGTCTGATCACAACTACGCGACCAAATTCAACGCTACAAAAATCAAACTAGTGCCGATTTATACCTTTGGATTATGAGTTCTATCCCTGCAAGAACTGTTAGAAACGAGATTTAACTGCATCCTGTGGAACAAAAAAGGCCGTTTTGTCCATAGTTAAGACGGAAAAATTATGTATATTGTTGACAGAAGATCGAATTTGAATGAGTTAATGACAAGGCTAGTATCGATTTGGAACCACAAAATGTGAGTGTCAAAGCCGTGGGATACTGTTAGAAAAGAGATACAACTGCATACCGTGGGACAAAAAAGGCCGTTTTGGCCATAGTTAAGAATCACTCGTATTTTTATTTTGACTACTGCTCGACCAATAGAGGCGTTACAAAGACCAAACTAATACCGTTTTGAAGCCAAGACAAATGTTTATTATACGCACAGATGGTGATTGAGGTAGGCGAATGATTGGAGATGCTACAACAAAAAAGGCCGTTTTTTTATGGGAATCAAAGGTGGTGCTCATAGAATTTACATGTTTAGAAATTAAGCTAGTTTGTCTATTAAGTTGTTTATTTATACTTCTTTGATATCCAGCATGTGCTCTAGATTCAATTGTAATGACTTTAAGCAGATCTATGTACAATAATTGTCATCTGGTAGCCATAATGATATGTAATTGGAGCAGTATATGTCACATCTTCAAATTATTGTACTCAGTATCATAACCTGAGAATGTTCTAGGTAGTAGTGAGTCAGTAGCAGTATGTTATTGAAAGTAATCAGTAGTTTCCAGTCTGGGAATTAGTTGGACATTGATCCCAATACAAAAATGTTCTAACTATTTGAACTTTATTATTTGGATTTAAATAGAAGTAAACCAAGTTAAAAGCTTTTTAGATATAAATCACTTTGAACTATGAACTCTGAATATGGTCTGAAATGTTTCAGTGGTTGTCATTATGTTGATTTAATTGGAAGTAAAATATGATGGGAACTCTTTGAATACAAGGGATGTGAAAGTAGTTGTTAATTCAAAATTGACCAGGAATTTTTCGTAGAATACACTTTTCTAATCCCGTTCGAAAGTAATTGCTAATGTTTTATACTTGGAAACGGTTGGTATATCTGAGTATGTTAGTTACCTTGGGAATCATTTACACATAAACAATCTGACATGGTTCAACAGTATTGACTATTATAAAATGAATGAAGGTGAAGCACTAGTACTTTATTGCTTTTATTAGTTTAATTTATTAGGAAAGGAAATGTCATGAGCAAAAAAGGGATAACTGTTGGTGGTATTGAAATATTTTGGCGTATATCATGAAAAAAAGGAAATATAAACAAACACGTAAATAGAAATGGAATGTACACGTATTTATCATGCGATGACAATAGGTAGTGTACAACAGTAGTAGTGTTCTTACCAGTAAAGTAAAGATGACTCGTAAATATTTTGTGACTAAGAGTCAAATTGAATGACTATATCACGTGGACTAGTATTTGATAGCCATAGTTGACCATCAAAATGGGCCCTGGGAAACTCAAAATATTGATGATAGTGTTGTTTCATAGTCAATTATCCCATTTGAGATAACCAATTGATTAAACAAATTGCTTTAAGGGAGTTTTGGGAGTAATTAGATTCAAAGTTGGAATTATTTAGTAATTGCAAAGAGATGAAAGTAAAGTTTAGTTCAATATTTTTGCAAAAATCTACAAAATGTAGAGTAAAAATTATGTGACACAAAATTGGCAGTAACAAACAATTGAACCAACCAATCCATCTTGAAAGCCCAAAATTTACATATATTTTACACAGCTAAGTATCTGCAATAGCTTCTGGTGCTGCTGGACTCACTCTTGATAGGTTTTATTAAGACTGATAGTTCATACTGATTTCGATAGGTCTTTGGTGTATTCTCTATTGATCGTGTAAGATACAATTTTGCAAAACACCATTGGTTAATAATCAAGAGAAACGCGACTTAGAAATCACCTTTGTGTAGCTTATTCTATAAATAACTCACCTGAGAAAACACGAAAATTTATTCTGGCGTAACTACTACTATTGTTGAAAAATATACACACGAGGCAGGCAATGCTGTACATAAACACGACACCATAAACTTAAATAACAAGAGTGGTGTCGCCATCACTTTGACGAGGGAGTTAGAGAAATATAAACAATCCAGAAATTCTTGGAATGGCTTTGAGCTAGAAAATATTCGGTACTACGTTAGCTTGTACATTCACATTCAATACTTGTGTTGACCATGAAGACTGATTGTGGTATGGTATCTTTCACGATAAGTCATTTCACGGATATTAGGTAAATAGAGAAAGGAGAAGAAAAAAAGAGTCGTCAAAAGTTGAATTCAATTCTAAAGGTGTACTTTTTGTTGACACGATTTTATTTTCAGGATGCACCACCACTAATCCCATTTTTCTTTACGTGAATCTTTGCTAAAATTCCACAATTTGAACCACCCATAAGGAGAGAGCAAGGCTTGGCAGTCACCACGATACTTTATTCAAGAAATTTGCTTTGTATTGTACAATGTCTGAAGTCCCTAATCAAGAGTCTCCGAGTTCATCGATATTCAAACAATCGAATGCTTCGACATCAACAAAAATACATGGTGCTCCATCTAGTTCACAAATTGCTAATGTCGACTTCAACACCTTGAGGAAACTAAATACGAATACTTCGTTTTCGTCAAACCTAACTAACTCAACCACTAAAACTAGCAATGCTTTATCCAGGCTATTCACTAGAAATAAGTCATCATCTAACATTTCAATTCATCCCTCTTCAAGCGATGATGATAGCTCACCAAAGACACTTCGAGAATCTACATCTCCATCTGAATCAAGCAAGAGTGTTAGTGGCAATAAGTTGAGAATTGCCAAAAAGTTGAAGTTTCCCAAGAATCAAAGCAGTCGGAAACCAGATTTGTTTTTGGATACTAGTAGCACAATAAGCGAAGACAGTTCTTCGTTTCGGAAAGTAATAACTGGTAATCTGTTAAATGAGATGAATAAATCAAGAAAGAGCTCAATGAGCTCACCCATGAGTACCACATTTCATAGTTTGTTTCATCGATCCCATCATAATGGCAGCAACCTTCAACGAGACACCAACCAAGTTGCGACTGGCATGACACCTTTGTCCGGTAAGTTTGATGACTTCTCAAAAGCATCCAAGACAACTTTATGTCTTTCCTCAAATAGCTCGAATTCAATAATCAGCAATCCTGAACTAGCTCAGATATATAATTTCACCAACCCAAATATTTCAATTGAAGATGGAGAAACCAATTTGGATCATTCAAACAGTTCCTTTTTGGATATTCATAAGAAAATGCTTGTGCCAGCAGATCTGTTTATTCAGAATAAGCTAAACAAGTACCACCAAACCGAAGTAGGGTTGGGCATATACGAAAGTGAATTAGATCATGACAAAGATAGTAAGATATATTCCAACCTTTATCATTACTTGAAACCACTATTTACCCCATCTTTTTCAATATCCGACTCTGGTCAAAAGGGTAGGATGCGTCCAATATTGGGTGCTAGTGTTGAAGAAATTGCAAATTTCGTAAAGGAGAGTTTTTGTTTACACCAGCCCAATCACGAAAGAAGTTTTAGACTGAAGACAAGATCCAGTGTATCAAGCTTGGGTCGTGAAAAGGTAGAGGATTTTGATTACCGTCAGTTATCGAATTTGTTTGAGAAATTGATGGCCTTATTGAGTCATAACTTGCAAACTGCCGATTCATCGGAAGTATCTTTACAAGCTTTGATATTGAACGCATGGAAATATTATAATGCTTATGTTAGGTTTTATTTGCTAAGTATATTTCAACCATTACAACTTCACTTGAACGAGCTATCTATGAGAAATCATAATGGAAGCAAAATTATCAGAATAGACGACCTTCTACTTGTTTCTTTTCGAAAAGTTTTTATTACTGAACAGGGAATTGGAAGTGGGGATAGAGAGACATCTCAATTTTTGGGGAATGCTGAAAGTGAAGATCTTACAGGAAATGGATTGTTGACTTCTACTTTGGCCGTGTTGTCGAGTATATCATAGGAAGGATTGTTGCATACAGAAGACACTATACAATAATATCATTATGTTTTACTAAACAAACATGATTGAGTATTCCAGCCGTCAAATAACATGCATAAGACACAATAACAATCATAAGAGTATTACACTACCACCACAAGCGTTTGAAAATATGTACAGACAATAATAAGCATGTCTTTTGTTTGTGGTAAATTTGGCATTATTGTATAACAAGAGGTAATTATTCATTTTCTGTTTAGCCACTACAGTTTCTTCCAACGATGTTTATTTGTTTCAAATGGTTACAGGCACCTATGGCCGACCTTGATTATTCAAGCTAAATTGTGTTATCCTTACTACTTAGCTATTCCATACTAAAAAAATATGCATATTTACGCTTGCCTGATATGTGCATCTCATATATGTGGGTGATATGAAATTCATTGACGCTTTATTGATAATTTAGGCACTATCGACTATAATTATTATTCTCAGAACCAGGTTGGTTCAACAGCTGGTCAAGAATGTACAAGGCGGGATTATTTCTACTTAGCCGACGTTGCTATAATGTAATTCAATTACTAAACATTTGTTTTATTCCTAAATACTACTACTATTGACTTTAAATACTATGGGATCAATTCAATTTTGCTTTATGTGCCTTTTAAATAAGAAGAACATTATAATCTGCTTCTATTACTGTTGTAATGAATACAAATAGGCTTGTTAATTGTGTTTTACCTTACTTAAAATATGGCGCTTAAATTTATTTGTGAAGTTACACAGACAAGTTTTGCAACCAACTTCAGTTAGTTCCACTCAATAATTCTTTATATTTGTGACAAAATTTACAAAACTATTTAAACTCTTGTTGGCGCCCAAATTTTTTTTGCAACTTTATACCACTTTTTTTTTCTTCTTTTTCTAATTCACAATCAACTTTCAAAATCCATTTCATTCATTAAGGAACCAGGAATCTCTTCTCTCCTATGGAAGCTTGTTGGAGCATCATTATGCGATTAAAAAAACAAATCAACAATATAAAAATATAAATAATAGATTAAAAAATACAAAAAAAGACGCATAATATATTTATTGTTATATAAGATTAGTCTCCTCAAGCGGTTAACAAAATCATCATCATCGGGTAACAGAATGGATAACCTAGGCGCTACTCACTACTATTGTTTGGAATATTATTGGAGCATCATTATGAGGAAAAGAAACCAAATAAATAATCAAAAAATAAAAATAAAAATTAAAAAAGCATAAAAAAGACTCATAATAAAGTTGTTGTTATAAATTATAAGACTCCTAAAGCGGTTTTCCAAATCAATGTCCATTCAGAAAGTAGATGAATAACCAAGGCTCTTTCCATTGTCACTTGAATTTTATATTGGAGCACAATATGCGGTTAAAAAACACAAACACAAATATAAAAAATAAAATAAAATGAAAAAATACAAATAAAAAAACGCATAGTATAACTAATGGTATATCAGATAAGTCTCCTCATGTTGATTTTAAAAACCAATTCCATAAATGATTCTCTTAACTTGCCTGGAACCTATTGTTTGAATACTTGTTGGAGCACATTATGCAAAAAAAATACAATCAAGAATGAAAAAATATAATTAAATGAAAAAATAGAAAAAGAAAATGCATAATAGATTTGTTATATTATAAGACTCCAGAAGTAGATTTAGAAATTGATGTCACTGTTGTCATAAATCCACATTACGAAGAAGGTGTTAAACAAATGAAAACGAATTAACCAAACTAGTATCCAATTACATATGAAGCTGTCCAATCAATATCAAATACAATCCATTTCATAAGTTAAACTCCCATGCTGAAGCTGCTGTCACAATTTGGAGATTTATCAAATAGTCAAAGTGTTACTGAGGTGTTATAATTTATAAAAGAAGTTATATTATCAAACTGTCAAATGAAAACAAATAAAAAAGATGCAAAAACGCAAAACAAAATAAAGAATATGCAAAAATGCAAAAAAAATTTAAAAAAGACAAAACAATATAAAACTATAAAAAAATACAATACAAGATATAAAAAATAGAAAAAAGATCAAAAACGATCAAAAAGAAATAAAAAAGTAATAATCAAGTTGCTGCTGTATCATATTGGTTTTCAAAAGCTGATTGTACAACCTTGTTTGCTGTTCTGAAAATGAAAAGGTATATATATTACTTGTATACTTGGTGTAGGAGAGGATATTTTGGGGGATAGGAGATACGATGTTATGGATGGTGCTATTGGGAGGAAGGAGTAGGTCCGAGGAAGATGTAGTTGGAGATCCACGGATTCGAAACTCTTCTCATAGTGCAGCGCATCTCTTCTAAGCAGGGTGCTAGGTGCAAAGTGGGGGTACGAGAGCCACCGCTGGGACGGTTTATCCGATCCTGGGATACGGTTGTGCCGGTTGCCAACGCTTGTACCATTCTCTAGTACCAACTTACATCCTGGGGACTGGTCTACTGCCACCCTTGGCCAGAAAATCTGGGCTGGCGGGAATAAGGGCTGGGGCTGAGATCAAGCTTGGGCCAGAGTCAATGGCTGAYGTCCCTAAGCTCAAGGGAAATGGCCAATCCCAGAGCAGGGTCTAAAGCCCATAGTATGGCTATCCTGGTAACAATATCGGTAGCCAGGGCTGGTACTCTGGCCCACCCTACAAGAGGCTCAAGGGTGTTGGGTAGCAGTCAATTGTAATGGCTGTGCCCAGGTTCACCACTGGCAACATGATTGGTCCTAGTGCCTAGCCCAGCTTTGAGGCCAATACAACTTCTGGCTAACCAACCAGAGTTTATGGCAGGCCAGCTTTCAATTTGGTCCCAAAACTGGTTGAAATATTGCTGTCAATGATGTTCCTCGGCCAAAGTTAGGGCCGTTAAAAGGAACAGGACCAATATTGTTTCCGAAGCCAGTTCAACTTTCTTTGCTGTGTTGGGTAACTTGACTTGTCTCGGGATATACCACTGAAGGCAGAGATTTGGACAGGTCTCAGAACAGGTCCGCTACTGCTTGCACAAGTGCAAGAACTTGGAGTCAAACTGATTTTGATGCTGCGCTATTTCCACATCTTTTCAAAAATAAACAAGAAGTTGCAATAGAGATGCGTGTATTGTCAAAGTAATAAATCTTCACGAATTGCTAGACACGAAAGTCCTCTCATAACTGATAATGTTATCCTGTGTACTTTAACAATAATATAAGAATTCGTATTTTTATTAATTCTGTTATTGGCTGTATACTAAGTTCACACTTCTCCAAACTGAGATAATAGTAAAACATAAAGCAAAATGGGCTGACTTCTTGTAATAACAGCTTGTACTACTCGTTCTGTTTCGTTATCGAGGCTGACATCCCTGCAGGTATGTAAATGAATTCCAGCTTCACTGTTTTTTTCTATTTCATATCCCAGGTCGGTACTCCTCAGTCCATATATCTAGTCACAATTTGCTCCTTTAAGATAGAAATTTGACAATCTCAATCACCTATAAATCTTCAGTGAAAGGTACACTTACCTAAATGATTTTATATTAACATACTAAGCAACTGAACAAGATAGACATAAAGCAGGTAATAGTCCAATGAAAATACTTTCAAAAAGTTTCGTCACTATCATACTGGTCAATATCCTCCATTGTGTTATCTTTGCTGGATTCGAACTCATCTTCTGGGCTATCCATTTCTTGCGAATTGATCAGGATTTCTTCATTACTATCATTATTCTCTATTTCATTAATATTGTACATCATAATTGATTTGTTATCATCTACACTTGTAGACATTAATGTACGTTTTGCAATGTTATTCTCAAGATTGTTCAATCTTGTCAAAATATTGTCGGTGACTGTACCAAAATTATTATTGTTGTTGTGGCTGCTAGAATGTGGAGATGAGGATATAATTGATGGTGGTGACTGTTGCCTCAGGGTTTGAATATTTTGCAATGGCTGTTGGTGTTGTGCCTGTGGTTGTGGTTGTCTTGGTACAGCAAATGGTTGTTGAAGAAATTTTCTTGATATTACTCTTTCGCTGGTATTTGTTCGTACCTTTTCTATTTTCCCGCCATATCTCTTGTTTAGTAACTCATTAATGAAAAAAGAGTCTGTCGAGGCTGTGCGTATATTGCCCCCATTTAATGTACTCAACGATTGATATTTGTTATAACGACGGCTCAATCTTCTTTTAGTGCTTCGTCCCATTATATTACTTTCGCCATCAACCTCATGCCCAGTCCCCTGTATATTATCTTCATCTTGTTTCAAAAAAGTGAAATTCTTCAATTCTGACGAAATTTGTTTGTGGAAACTTTTAGATTTTATTAGCTCATATCCAAAAAGGATAACTATAATGGGTATTTTAAAAATATGCAAGAAACTGTTAGTCCAATTATTCAGATTATTCAACCTTGCCATTTTGAAATATAGTATCAAATTGGTTGTTTTAAAATAGTTGAATTCTTCCTGATTGCTATCTCTTACCTTTGCAAATACACCACTCAAACAAATTGCTAGTATCGTACCGACAATAAACTGAATTAAAAACAAATAACCCATTAGAGTAAATTTTCCCAACAAGTTGTAATTTTCCCAATTATTCCATACTGAGGGAGTGAATCCAAAAAATATTTTGACCATATCAAATAATATTTCACCTTTGGCTTGGTTAATACTTAAGGTTAAAAAACTGAAATAAAATCCACTGATCAATGTGAAAAAGAAAAAGATCAATCCAACCAAGTTCCAGATCATTTTATTGAAGGATAATACAATCAAATTAAAAAATTTGTAATTATTAAAAATTGAAAGTATTCGAGGAAATAATATAATGCCAATCAAACTGAAAACGTCAGAAAAATAGGGAGTATTGGCAATTTTTAAAGCAAATGATAAATCGATTAAGAAAATCAAGCAAAAATCAATATAATTCCAAATTATAGTTCTCACAAATTGCCATTCTATATTGTACAATTTTGTAATTAATTCAATATTAAAACTTAAACCAATAATCCAAAATAAAGTCCCAATTCCCATAGGGTTGCCAAAGATCAACAGAAAGTAAAAGATCAGTAGCATTATCAATTTGAAATTTATCACTATGGATTGATATTTTGGCACGGTGTTTGCCCGTTTAATTATTTGTTTATATGATATTCTTCTAAATTGGTAATCTGTAACACAGTCAGCTTCAAGTAACCCTTTTTCATCGTCAGTATAACTCATTCCAGAACCTGTCATATGACTACTCTCGTTATTTATAAGCTCACCATTATAAAACCTTTCTAATATTCTAACTATGATTGGTTGTGAAAGAAATTTCTTAGCGTTGCATAATACACTAAGTTCAAGGGTGTTGAAATTATACTGCTGGTCTACTTCATATAATGGTTTGATAAATAACATGTTAACTCGATTCAAAGATTTGTATTCTCTTAGCATTCTGATGGACAATAGCTCACAAACGGTAGCTTTAGTAATAAGTAAATCAAAACAGACTAGGTTGTTTTCCAGTTGAATCAAGTATTCATATCGTAGTAATAACAATATGAAAATGACATTATTTGAGACTTTCTGTCTTGGCCCTTCGATTGTTTCTCTTGAAACTGCATCTAAAGTTGTATATGTAGATCTCCCTAATCGTGAGTCTCTTCTTTCTGTTACTGCTAATGATGACGATCCTATTATTTCTGGTTGAGTGTCATGTTGCAAATATGCTGCTAGTGGAGACGATGATAGCTCAGATATTCGTAATATCTCGTCAGTTATTGGTTTCATTAAAGTAGAATGAATTTCTGGAGATTTCAATTGTTCAAATTTCAAACTCAAGTGAACTTTATCATTTATCAATCTTTGAATTTTGTAATAATCATCTCTGAAATCATGTTGACGATTAAGATGACTGCTAACATCTCGATGATGTCTGAACATTGATTAAAAAAAAAAATAATAAAATAAAAAAGAAATTGACTAAATTGACCAATGGATTATTCTAAAAAGAAAAAGAAAATCTTAAAAAGAACATACAGAATATAAAAAATAAACAGAAACAAAAAGTAATGTCGATGATACTGTATTTCGTTCATGTTCCTTAATACTACTTATTATCTCTCTTGAAATTGGTGCAATATATATTAACTATTTTGAGCCTAAAGGTAAACAAAACAATGCGTAAAGCAACCAAAAAAAAAAAAACAAGAAGATGGCTGTGAAACGAAATAGACACACAATAAAATCAGCAGTAATAGTGAGCCCCTTCCTTCTCCCTTGTCACAGCTATTTAATTTTCCTATTCAAAAAATTATATGCTTTCTTGCCATTCTCATCACCTAATATCGATATAAACTTATCTTTGGATAAAGATACCAATTCTTCAATATTCTTAACCTGTTGAATCAAAATGTGGTAATTAACTGCATTGATTCCAGGTATATTCTGAATAAAGTCAATGGCGTCGTCATTATACATTGGTGGATTTCCATCACCGGTTTCAATGGTTCTATTAGCCCCTTTGTCAAGGGCGGTTCCCACATCAGGCTCTTCTTGGTTAGCTTTTAATTCAAGAAAAATTTGTGCAGTCTCATATGGTGACGATGACCAAATGATCTTAAGTTTCGGGAATGCATATAGCAACAGAAGTATTTTTGATTGGATATTTGATTGTTCATTCAATTCGATTTCACTTTCAACTGGCTCATCTCTTGTACTTCGTACATATTTAACAGCTGAAAATGGCTGCAATGAAAATGATTGTGTACCATCAAATTCGATCAATAAAACCGGCAATTCATAATGTCTGAACATCTGCTTGCACTGTTGAAACAATCTACCACTGGAAAAACTTTGAACTAAATCGGAAATAGATTTTCTTTCAACACACATCTTGGGTGAGAGAATGTAATCACCAATTGTAAGCATACATGGAATCACATTAATACCAATTCGATAAAGCAAATTTGGCGTTGACGAGCCAAACTCTCTAGCATCAACAATCACATTTGATTCATCGGTTTCGGTTTTGAATTTAGAGCCTCCGGCTATTCTGGTGTTGACAATATTATTTCTGTTAATTTGGAATTTTGCATTATCATCTTTTGTCTCGAAATGTTTTCCCAAAGTAGCTTTTTCTTTAATAAGTTTTGTGAATGCTTCCTTTTCTCGTTTAACTCGAAGTAAATATTTCTGTTCCTCTACAGAATCACCATAATACATAAAATAAGCATGAGCAGGGTTTTCATAATTGATAGCCTGGTACACCTCAACTCGCCTTATAAATGGCAAATTCTGCTCATACATTATAATATGAGATGGATGTAATTCTTGTAAAATCGATGCATTAAATTTGTCATTATATGCTTGTACTATTATTTGCTCCTCCTTGTCTATGTGCACAAAGTCAAAATCATGTTGAAATTGTTCAGTTTCGTTTATCAAATCCAATACCTCTTGATTCTCTTCTTGGGTCTTTTCAAATTCTAAGGAATCACTTTCTTGATCTATCGGTTCATCTTCGTTCAATTCTAAAAGCATTTCTTGGTCAATATCAACTGCTTCAAAATTTTCTGGAGCCCGCAACTGATTAACTCGAGCAGCAACGCTTCCTCCTCTAGTTCTTCTCCTTTTACTGACTGGTTGGCCATTTCTTGTGAAAGTTTTAGTTATGACAATATCTGATTCGTCTTCTTTTTGCTCCTCTGCCTCCATTTCTTCCCAAATTCTTCTCACAACCGGATTAATCTCTTTTCTCCAATGTGCATACTCTCGCAATTGATCCTTCATGAAACGACGACAGCTAAATACTCTCTTGTCTCCTATTTTTTCCTCTTGCATAGTTTCCAAAAGTCTTGTCAAATCACGGGCTACCCATTTACTGGAGCAAACTACTAGTATCGGACCTTGATTTTTCAAATTACTGGTCCTTTTTTCTTGCAATATGTTATGGACTAATTTTCCCAACTCATTCCATTTTGGTAGTTCCTCAAACATGTAATTACCATCTCTTTTGCCAAATGCTCTTTCTTTGGCACAGCTGATGACTGTAACTGCCTCATCTAAATTTAACCAAGGGCTTTGTGAACGGTATTTACTCCCAGCTTGGACTTTCTGACTCTCACTCACAATTCTTTGTACATTTTGATAAAATCCAATACAATCAAGATTTATCAAGCCCACCAACATATTTGTTAGGGTGGATAGATCTGACACGATATTTTTTGAAGTAACCGAAACCCTGTGCCAGCTAGAATTCATGGATCCGCGAATGCGTCCAACAAAGTCACGATCATGTACATTTTCTATATCCCAGTACTCAGTTGCTAGTGTTGGATTATGTCGCTTCAACTCCCCTAAACACGACTGAATACATGTAAGTATGGCTGACTGAATCTTGTTCATATTGTGAGTGAGTTTGACACTTATTTCGGTAACCAGTTTACGCAGAATATCTTTTTTATTTTTTATGTTGAAAGACTGTGAAATGGTAACATGAAACCTGGGCCACAAAAAAACATTTGACAATCGTAAAAGCTTCAACTTGGTAGCTAACGGGGTAAACCCACTAAAGGATTCTGGATCATCAGAAAAAGCCTTAATGAATCCCCAATTATTATTATCCCGATACAAATTAATGATAAACGCGTCGTTTGATGTCTCTTTTATTCTTTCCGCGTGAAATACGAAAAGTCCAGTTATGTCATTTGCACTCACTATAAGTGAAAGAAGATCGACAACCAATACTCTGGAAGAAATGGCAATAACTCCACCTTCTGCGTATAATTTTTTTCTTCTTAATGGTTGAGAGTCTCCATTTATAATAACTAATCTTTCATGTTGAGATTCATCTTCCCAATTGAGATCATTCATTTCTTCTTGTAATCTAATTAACTCATCATCTTGAGCATTAAGCACAAATATCAACCCCCGTTTTTTCTTCTTGGTTCTTGAATCAACAAAGGGAGTACTTAATGCATATAGTAAATTTGCTGTTATAATGTCCCAACCTAAACCGCAGCCCATTATTAATAACCCATCTTTAGTTAATGTATCCTCCACAATTTCTTGCTGATATTTTAAAGGTAAAATACAGTTTATTGCTTTCTCAGGGTATACTGGGACTATATCTGGCTCACTAAAATTAAGTGGAATTGTTGATTTGTCATTCTCTTCGTCATCATGTACAAACAAAGACATGATGTGAATGGTATAGTGGTGGTCTGATAGTGTAAATTCAAAGTTAACAAGCAATTTTTCCGTGTCTCGTCTTTCTTTTGCTTCTTTTGCTTCTTTTGTTTTTTCTTTGAGGTTTTCTTCGTTCCTCAAAGTTCTGTTTCTTTTTCATAAAGCAAAACTTGACATAATATATATATATATTGTTATTAAGTCAGATGAGTTATGGAGGAGCTTAAATTAGACCGATCAACAAAGTTTCTCGTCATAAGCATAGAGAATATATCGAAATCCAGGCTTAATCAGCTTGAAGAATGGAAACAGTTGGATAATCCGAACAAATCCTCAGTTGATAGACTAAACAGAAAAATTATTACTGAGGTCAACCTCAACAATGATGATGAAGATAATGATGAAAGTGGAAGACCTAGCAGGGCTAATACTCAAGATACTTACAAATTATATTTGGAGGACGTTTCAACCAAAAAAATTACTCAAGCTTATGAAAATGAACCATTGCGGTTTTTACGTACAGAGAATACAGGCACTCCTCTACCGATAAAACTTGGAGGTAGATTAACTGTTCTAAAGGGAGCACTGATTTACAATGGGGTACTACTACTCACGAATAAGAATTGTGAATACCATGGCATTCATGCGGACGATGCAAGCTATGTATCTATATTAAATGATGGTGTAATTAAAAAACAAATTGAGTTACTCCAGCTCTAAATTTTAGCAACTAATTGCTATTCGTCAAGTAATAGGTCCCATAACGCGTTTTCATTTATGAAATCATGATGAATCATGCTGACCAATACGTAGTTTTCATAAATCGAATTCAACAATTCAAACGACTTGGAATTTTTCTTGTAGCATCTGGCCCATTCGAGCCACAACAAAAACGCTTCCTCGTTCCAAGCTTTAAATGATTCATAATCAATTACTGTTGGCTGCACCACTTCTTTCAGCGGGAAGACACCCCATGTGACTGCATTCTTTGACAACTTAACATTAGGTCCTATTGGCAAATTGGACTTTATTTCACCATCCTTATTCCCTACGTAATAAGTCACTGTTTTATCCAACTCTATTTTCAACAATAATTTCTTCCAATCCTCCTTGGGCATGAATAATTCAATGAATGATTTCTGATATATGATTCCATTACGTGGTCCCCAACCAAAAATATTATCCGTTGATTTGCATCCATTAACAGCTGGTTGTGATGCAACAGAGAACCATCCTTTTTCATTCAATTGAAATAGCTCCTCTTGTATCAAAGCAGTTTCTGGTGACAACGAAGAGTCGGCCCATGGGACAACATCTACTTTCCCCGATAAATAATTAATAAATACTTGGGTCAAATCAGCTATTGATTCAGGTGTACCCCATTTCGTCGATGCTTCTGCTGGAGTATGAATTTTCAAAGTAGGACCATACCCATCAATTTCACCATATGCAGGGGAATTTGAGTCACCAAATCTACCATTTGGAAAGTCATCCCAAATTGCATCTTTACCAAGTGCTCCCTTTCCTGTACTAATATCAACAAGAACTTTTTTATCATTTAACAATGCCTTACCAACTAGAGCCTTGCTAGATGTAAGCTCATTGTCATTTATGGAAGAGACCCTGCGTGGTTTGATTGTCTTGGTTAATGTAATATCTCTTTCTGATGCTTTTTCTGGCTCATCTTCGTCATCAGAATCGGATGCAACAGCATCTTCAAATCTCGTTGCATAAGAGGGGCCCTCCAAAACCTGTCGCAAAACATCAGATTTATCTAAAATAGAAGCAACGGCTTTTTCTAAATTTAAAGTATAAAAATGATATCCTTTGATGGTAGTCAGTTTATCTATTTGATCAATCATTTCACTCAAAATATCTACACCAAGTGCTTTCACGGCATTATCATCATGACAAACTTGGTCAACTTGCTTCAAAATCTCTTTTGGAATAGAAGCATGAGATAATTTTGCGGCTCTGTTGAACACTTTATATGTAGTTATAGGCATCAAACCTGGGATTAGTGGAATACCTTTCAATTCGTCATGTTCTTTTAATAATTTGTCAAAAGCAATAAATTTTTCAACATCAAAAAACAACTGTGTGATTATAAAATCGGCCCCCGCTTTGACTTTTTCCACTAAAAACGGGATGTCTCTTTGTGGATTCTGGCTTGAGGTATCAGAACCGTCCACATGCCCTTCCGGATAAGCAGCCACCCCAATACAAAAGTAGTCGCCGTACTTTTCTCTGATATATTTGACCAAGTCAACAGCCCCATTGAAATCACAATTAGGTGTCCAGTATTCTTCAGTTCGTGGCGGGTCTCCTCTTAGGGCCAAAATGTTTCTTACACCCGCAGCCTTGGCTCTCGACAACGCTTGATCAATAACCTCCTTGTTGGTGTTGGTACAAGTTAAATGTAAAACTGTGGTTATTCCTATTTCATTTTGGCATGTGGCTGCTAGATCTAAAGATTTTTCACTTGTTGATCCACCTGCTCCCCATGTCACGGTAACGAATAAAGGGTTGAAGGCCAGCATACGATTTAATCTTGCCAACAAGTTTCTGAATCCAGAATCTGTTTTTGGTGGGAAAAACTCGAATGAAACAAATTTTTCATCTGGCTTTAAGGAAGCAATTCGTTCTGCTACGGTACTCATTGGCGATAATGTTGATGATGAAATGATTGGATCTTGGCTTTTTGGGTTGTTTAAGTGATGTATGAGAATTTCGCTATTTTTTTTATTTTTCCGCTTGTTCGCTCAAGTTTGGATCTAACCTTCTTGGTGTTTTTTTTTTTTTCTTGTGGTTCCAAAGAATGTCGATGATGATGATGATCCTGCTCGTGCAAGTGACAAAAGATTAGGCGCGTTTTCTGTGTGGCTTTTTACACTGATAAGCAACAAGTTACCTCGAAATATTGATTTTTAATAAATGAAGGGGTTGGGGGTGGGGGGTTTGGTAGATTAGCAATTAAAGATAAAGTAATATCAAGTTTGGCAAGACACATCTATTGTACTGGACTGTTTTATACATATACTTGTCTGTTCTCTCATCGTAATTACAGAAGTCAAGAAGTATGTCTTCAAATATAAAAAAAAGAATACTAATTAATACATGAGTTTGCCTATACAGCACTATATTCACCTCTATTACTACGTCCAGTAAATTTTTCAATTATTTCTTTGCCAAAGCTGGGTAATCCCTTTAGCAATTCGATAAAGTTCTCGACAACTTCTTTCAAGGCACTCTGGAAATCTATAGCGTTCCCTTTATTGTATTGAAACCAAGCACCACCAATTATGTAAATGCTTAAAAACAACACCAAAAAGATAAATATCCAAGTGAACCATCCCCAAGATTCACCATTGTCGTGTTTTTCTTTCTTCTTGTCTTCTTTACTAGTGATACAGGCGGCTTTGGTCTTCATCGAAAGTTTCAAATTAGTTCCATCCCATTGATCCAAAGTAAATTCGTTATTTTGAGAGTCCTTATCACACTGAAAGTTCAATTCGGCATTCACAAGAACATCTCCCCAATTAGCACCCTTGTATATGACTTTGATACCGTTGTCAGATGACTCATAAGCTTTTTGCAAATCAGACTTGAATGAAACTACTTCAGACACAACAGGTTTTTCATCTTTACGCAAAATGCTTGTTACACCACATATATCCGAGTTTGCTGGGCAGTCTTTGATAGCAGAAATAGGCTGGCATATTCCGACATTCCAAGTGACGTTTGTTTGCGAAGGTGGCGTATTTTTAAGAGTGGTATAGGAATGAACTCCCTTGATACTTTCAAAATTATAACGTTCAAGTTCTTTGTCAGAACAATCAAAAGCTAACGCGGCGGTAGCAAATGTTAATAAAGATGCAAGAATCATGATTGTACTAGTGATTCCAAGCAAAATGTTAAGCAATTAATTGATTTAACTCACGGAGTAAAAGTTTTTTTGTTGTTGTTGTTGTTGTGTTTTTTTTTTTCTGTTGCTCTTTTGTCTCCTGGCTTCGTGCCAATTTCTCCGCGTCGTCGTCGTTGTGGTAGTCGGGGTTGTCTATTGATCGAGTTTTCCGTCTCCCCTGTCTTTCTAATTTGGCAGCCTGCATATAGTAGTCGACACGTGATGCCTCGGATAATGGAATTGATAATTTTCACAGGTAAAAAAAAATGAAACCCCACTTAAACTCACCTCCTTATGTTTTGATTGAACAAGATTATTTATGTTGAACTATTTTATTCTTTTTTATATTTTATTTTTCTATTAATTCTTCATTAAATTTATATTCAATAAAAAAAAATGGTCAAAGTTACTGTTGCAGGTGCTGCTGGGGGTATTGGTCAACCATTATCCTTGCTTTTAAAATTAAATCCAAATGTTGATGAATTGGCGTTATTTGATATTGTAAATGCCAAGGGTGTGGCTGCAGATTTATCTCACATTAATACTCCAGCTGTCGTTACTGGTCATCAGCCAGCAAACAAGGAAGATAAAACTGCAATTACTGAAGCTTTGCAAGGAACTGATTTAGTTATTATTCCCGCTGGTGTCCCAAGAAAACCAGGTATGACTAGAGCAGATTTGTTTAACATTAATGCTTCCATTATTAGAGACTTGGTTGCTAACATTGCTAGAGTTGCTCCAACAGCTGCTATTTTGATAATCTCGAATCCGGTCAACGCCACTGTGCCAATTGCAGCTGAAGTGTTGAAGAAATTGGGTGTTTTCAATCCACGTAAATTATTTGGTGTCACTACTTTGGATAGTGTCAGAGCAGAAACCTTTTTGGGTGAGTTGACCAATACCGATCCAACCAAATTGAAGGGTAAAATTTCAGTTATTGGTGGTCATTCTGGAGATACTATTGTGCCATTGATCAATTATGATGCTGGTGTTGGTGTATTGAGTGACTCTGATTACAAAAACTTTGTGCATAGAGTTCAATTTGGTGGTGATGAAGTTGTTAAAGCTAAGAATGGTGCAGGTTCCGCCACTTTGTCTATGGCCTATGCTGGTTATAGGTTTGCCGATTATGTGATTAGCTCACTAACTGGTGGTGCTACTCCTGCTGGCAGAATTCCAGACTCATCGTATATTTATTTACCAGGAGTCTCAGGTGGTAAAGAATTTTCAGCAAAATATGTTGATGGAGTTGATTTCTTTTCAGTTCCAGTCGTGTTGTCACAAGGTGAGATCAGATCATTTGTAAATCCTTTTGAGGAATTAACTGTAACTAAAGAAGAGAAAAAGTTGGTTGAAGTTGCATTGAAAGGGTTGAAAGGCTCAATCACTCAAGGTACAGAATTCGTCAATGCTTCTAAATTGTAACTTATTTATTTTATAGGAATGTATTTATAATTCAGAGAAATTGAAGATTATGTTTATGTGTGTTAGGGTTAGTCGTAATTGAAAAAAGAGGAAAAAATGGCAATGGCAAAAAAATAAAGCAACATGATCGAGCCGAGGATCGAACTCGGGACCTTTTCGGGACTTACATCCATTGCTGGAAATGTAAACGAAACGTGATAGGCCGCTACACTACTCAACC
Organism: Candida albicans SC5314; assembly: GCF_000182965.3. Classification (NCBI taxonomy): domain Eukaryota; kingdom Fungi; phylum Ascomycota; class Pichiomycetes; order Serinales; family Debaryomycetaceae; genus Candida; species Candida albicans. The sequence goes on from NC_032090.1 coordinate 2,167,723, forward strand.
AGTTGTCGGCAGGATAATTTTTTTAGGTCTTTATATCGTGCAAAATGTATAAACTATTAATTTTGACTGATTCTTGAAATGCTGGATAAAATATTGTATTTGTATATTTAATTACAGTATTAATTTTGCAATAAAAATACCTGCAACTAACTACATATTTATTAGTGTTTTGAAGAAAGTTGGTTTGTGCCATATGCTGAATAGTTTTCACTGACAGGGTAACATTAAGTTGTTGAAACTCTAATAATGATGTATTTGCTAGTCGTATAGCCCCCTGTCCGTTTGTGTATACACTTTACATAAGGTCATAATCTTTCCAAAATGTGAGGTTATATTCAATTTAATATTGTAATTTTATTAAATGGCCTGACTGGAAAAGAGGAAATTGTATTGCTGAAATAATTTTGACCGGAATGTTCCTCGAAAAAAGAACAAAAAAGAATTGTATACATAAAATCAGAATCACATTCCAAACGGATCATTTTCAAAGCGAGATTTTCTTACATGGATACATTCAACTTATAATAAACGATAAATGGTAACCATTAATAAACCATTCAGTAAAACTAATAGACAAAATCTTCAAAGAAATAAAAAGGATAGTAAAAAAGGCAAATGTTTACGACTTTATGAATTTGCAGCTTTAGCTCATCTGGGAGAGCGTCAGACTGAAGAATTTCAAACCTGAAATCTGGAGGTACTGTGTTCGAGCCACAGAAGCTGCATTTTTTTTTTGGTAACTTTTTTTTGTTACTATTATGTAATTGTTGTAATATAGCTAATGCTAATTCTTGATTAGTGTGGAAAGCCTAATAAGGTTATATTGTGCACAGGTTAACTACTGTATGAAATTATTGTATTAAGATTAATTCCTATTAAGTATAAAACAGAGAGTGTGTTAGAAAGAGAAAGGGTGGATTATAAATATGTGTAAAATCCCCTTTAGAGACTAACTACTAGAAATCTATTGATGGTTTCATATATAGAGATTAACGATTATATTTATAATATAAGTTGGTAGTTGCTAGTATATTTGAAAGCACTACAGTAAAGTATGTCAGAATCAGATCAATTAAACTCTACTAATAATAGAGGGAATACTTTCTTTAGTCAAGATCAAGCTAGAACAATAATGGGAGATCAAACTCAAGGAACTAACCCTCTACATAATTAAGTAATTAATAAACAATAAACTTGGTGTACATATATTTCTGTATATACTTATGTTATGGATAAATCAATTGATGTCAGTCGATACCATTATGTCAATATTCAAATGATCAGTTGTGGCCACGTCAGCAGCAAACAAGTGATCATCCTGGGCCACATAACCAGCGGTTAGATCACGCTAGACGTAGATTGATTATCAATGGGTTCCGATCTCGGCTTTAGCCAATCCGAAGACTATAAATAGGTTTGAATTTTACTCTAGTTTACAGTTGTTTATCTTGTTCTATATACGATCATAACCTTTAAATTAGTATAATAACTTAGTTGTTCACTATATCACTTTTTGTTAGTAAAGAAGACATTTAGTCTCCTTTTATGTAAATGCTAGTTACAGTAATGGAGAACCTTTATTTTTATAATAGACACCATTTGAGAGACGGTTCACGTCATTATTGCTTGTACTTACTAACAAAAACAACTCCAAGGTATTCTTGACGCTATTCCAGTCGGTACATCACTAATTCAAGCTAAGTTGTCAGCTACATGGACGAATCGCTTTAAGTTAAATTGGTAAGGCAATCTGTTCCACATTCGAGTCGAATGCCATGACTCAGTGACAGCATACAAAAATTAAAATCTACTAATCTACTACATTATATCCTGCTAGGAATCAACCAGTTCGATAGAAACTTGGTTAATTTTCAAAGGCTTATATTTATCGGTACTTACTTATATACTCAAACTCCGGCGTATGCCTCTTTTCTAAATGAAGCCTTTCCAATGCATCAGTAACCCTTGGTCTATTCCTTTCCTTTAATGGACTCCTTGGACTCACATCTTCAAGTGGTCTCGGTCCATGTGGTTTCCTCTGCTCTAATCTCCTTTTAACTTCTTGCTCCACCACCAAATTAAACTCTCTCTGATACTCCATTCGAATCTCCTTCGACTCCAATTCTATTGCCTGTTTCCTCAACTCAAACTCCTCATCCAAATATTTCTCCCTCTTACTCAACTCTTCGCTCTTGCGTACCAACTCTTGTTTATACTCATCCAATTCTTTACTGGTTTCCTTCAACTCCTTGCTTCTCTTTAACAACTGCTTCTTATACTCCTCTAGGTTCTCGTTCATTTCCTTCAATTCCATTTCCTTTCTTAAAAACCTTACTGCCAACGAATCAATCAAATCAAAACATGTAGGCCGCTCTTCTGGATCAACCGTTATACACAGCCTAATAAGGGTCCTCAACTGCAGGGAATAAAAATCCGGCACCTCTTCAATTACCCCACGCTTAATCTTGGCCTGCAATTGTAAATGACTCTTCGCCTTGAATGGAGGCTCCAACGTACACAACTCATACAACACACACCCCAACGACCAAATATCACACACTGGCGAATACGGATCATCCAACAACACCTCGGGCGACATATAATATGGCGTGCCCACATACGTCTTGGCAAAATCGTTAGCACTAAGCATCTTTGCCAACCCAAAATCCCCCAACTTGATACACGAGCCAACAAATATATTGTCTGGTTTGATATCTCTATGTATAATACTATTCGCATACTTTGGCTCCAGTGCAGTCTTAAACAAGTTCACTTTCTCTGCATCAACTCCATAATGACATCTATACAACGCCAACAACACCTGCACAAGTACTTGCCACACAAACTCTTCAGGAATCCGGCTCTTGCTGGCCCTAAAATTCTTAATAACCTTTGCCAAGTCCCCGCCTTCGCAATACTCCATGTATATGTGTATCATTTTCTTTTCTGGTATATGATCATGTCGATAGTATTTGACAATATGTGGATGATCCAACTCTCTAAGGATCCTCAATTCAGATATAATGTGGTTTCTTTCCTGACTCGTCATGGAAGTATACTCAATTTCTTTTCGAACTAGTATCTGGCCATCTTTATGACGCACTCGTCGTACAGTACCAAACGATCCTTTCCCAATAACCTCAAGAGATTCATATTCATCGATAATCGACATCACTGGGGGAAAGAAAAAGATGTGGTGTGAAAGAAAAATTTGTGCTCTCTTTTTTGTTTGTTTTGTTGTCTAATTTGGAAACTAAAAAAATAAAAAAGGTTCTTACATAAGCCACCCCTCCAGCTCCTTCTTTTTTTTTTTTTTCGGCTTTCTCATAGCTAATTTCTTTTTTTTTTTGTTTTCTCCATATAAAAAAAAATTTTTTCTCTCCCCACGAAAAACAAGCTTTCCCAAAACCATCACCATACCACTCCTTATGAGCATAGTAGACCAACAAAAACCTAAAAAGGACCCTACTGTCCGTCCATATAAATGTCCACACTGCGATAAAGCGTTTCAGAGGTTAGAACACCAAACAAGACATATCCGGACCCATACCGGAGAAAAACCCCATCAGTGTACATTTCCTGGCTGTTCAAAGAGATTCAGCAGATCTGACGAACTAACTCGACATCTGAGAATACACACCAACCCCAATAGCAGGAAAAATCGGAAAAAGAAGAAAGAAGAAACAACCAAAGCAGTATCATCTCCTTCTCCACCGGAGGCGACCCCCAAACTTCCCCAACTTCCCAAAAACCCATCAACTCACAGTATAGATATTCTTGCTTCTGCTGCTACGGAAGAATTGCGTATGATGGAGTCCAAATCACTTCCTTCGTTGACAGACTATTTTGGCAAACCACCTCCAAAATCTAACTACGACTTTTCCATGAAAAAACCCACATTTCAGTTCCACGACACAACAAACTTGCACCACCTTTCCAACCTTGCGTTCAGAATGACACCCGTGAAAACCCACATCCAAGAAGATTCCGACTTGGACTATGTGAAACACAAATTGAAAAGATCACGGCCAAATAGTCCTGGTCCATCCACCCTTCCTAGTTCGCCGGTGTTGGGGTTGTCGACCAATACTACCCCGCTGATATCTGCCAGCAATAGCAGTACCAACCTCTCGTCACTAGGTATGATCGCCTCCTTCAAACCTTCAATGCTACATTCCCAATCAAGCGATGCCTTGCCTTCAATAAAAAGTTTAAACTTACCTGAATTTAATAAATAGATACCTTATATACCTACTTGCCAAATTTCATTTTCATCTTCGATTCTATCACTGAACAACGTCTCTTCGTCTCCACCAGCTTCGATCCTCTCTCTTTCAACACCAGCTAATCTAGTAGCAACTCTCTTTGTATAATCCCCAATAGACCGAGCAGCAATCGTTGTGCCAGTAACTGTAGTCAAATTCTCATTCTTAAACCACCCATCAAACTTGGCACTGCCATTCACCATATCAAACACTTCAAGGTACGCCTTTTCTGCCGCCAACTTGATAGGAATGATGGGGTCTCGAACACATGCAAAAATGCTAGGCACAACAGTATCCAAATCGGTAATTCCTTTGTGTCTGGCTACAGTTCTAAGAACCACCAACGATAAACGTCTGGTATCGGGAGACGATGATTTGGGTGCAACAGCATTCAATGCAAGCTGGTCAACCAACTCCTTACTCTCAACACCAAGCAATAACAATTTACCAATAGCGATAGTGGCGTTGTCACTCATATAAGCATTGTCGGAATTGGCACACCCCACAACAAATTCAGCCACACCAGCATTGTTTTTGACGTGGTCTGGCGAGTACTTAAGGAACGAGTTAATAGCAAGAATGGAAAATTTGGTTTGACTGGCCAAAATACCATCAAGTATACTTTCCGCCTCCTCTTCGGACAAACTGCCTGCCAAACTTCCAATAAGCACCGGATCCATCTCTTGTTCAGCAACTGACAAAATCGCCTGCTTCGAGGCCTCACTCAAATTCTTTCCGGCTTGTTCAACCACCACCAACATCGCCTTCAACATCGAATCCTTATACTCTGATGTCTTGGACCCATTAACCAATTCTGTAACCAACGAATCTACTCGCGGTTGAAACTTGATCAACGTGCCCAACGCAACAACTGCTCGTTTACGTAACTTTTCATTGCTGTCCGACAACGACCTAACAAATGTTCTTTGCAACTGAGGAATAAATGGACGAAGAAATTGCGGAATCTTCAACAATAGATTGTTGAGAGCCACAAGAATAGCCGCTTTGATATCACTTGCTACCTTTTCTCCAATAACTCTAATCAACGGACCAGTAATTGAGGTAGAGAATGGGCGCAAATTCTCTGCTGGAGTCTTGTCAATAATATCAGCAATACCCAATGCCGCCTCTTCCTTATGATTACCATACATCAACCCATGCAAGAAAATTGGCAAAATACAGTTTGGACCTTTCGGCAAGCTAAATGCAGGGATGTCAATACACAAGTCCAATGTTTGCTTAGCAGGTTTAACCAACTTCTCCAAAACCTCTTTTGGTTGTCTCTTGACCAAAGCCGACAACGCCTCAAATGCACCTTTAACAACATCGGGTGACGGATCTGCCAACGAAAGTATCAATCGTGTAACCATATCCTCGAGATACATCGAATAGTCGAGCTCGGTATTTGCAAAAAATCCAGCTAATCTCGAGAATATAAATACCCTTCTCTTAGTATCTTCATCCTTGAGAAGACCCATAATAATTTGCATCAACGTGTGAACTCCATCATCCTCTACCGACAACATGACTTCGTCGATAGCCTCACTTTCGGCATTTACCAAGGTATTGATAATCACCGCCAACCTCTTGTATAGAGCAGACCCTGCTACTGGTGCCAAAGCCGCCAACGCTTCAGTATCGACCGGTGAGGTAAGCAATGTTGGCAACAAAATAGGGAAAATAACATCGGATTTCTTCAGCATAATATCTTTCAATGCAAGCAATGCATTTGGCTCTTTCAATCTCTTTAACAAATCTGGCACAATCTCATCAATAACAACTTTACCAAGCTCTTGGTGTAACTCATCAAACGCAACTGCAGCTTCCTCTCTCGAACTAACAAGTCCATCTTTAATAATGTCAATGAATATATCTTGGTATTGCACCAACCCATCGTGGGAGGTCGACTTGATCAATTCGGTTACAGCAATACAAACACCTTGCTTGTCGTCAGACTCTTGTAATGTAGGCAATAACTGTGCTAACGCATTGGCACCAACACGACGCACCATCTCGCCCAATGTTTGAGCGGCAATCGTACGCTGAACATCATCTGGAGAAGACAATTTGCTAACAACAATAGCAGTAAGTGACGGCAAAATTTCCTTGACAGTTCTTGGGGTATTGGCAACCAACGCCTTCCAAATATCAACAGTAGCGTTTCTAACAATACCAGCAACATCGGAACGGCAAACAAACAACAATGCCAAAACTCGGTCACGACGTTCTTGCCCAAGTACTTCCACAAGCGTCTTGTTAAGGTTCTGATCCTCAGTAAGTTCGTTCTTACCTGAAATACCTGTAATTTGGAATAACAAATCACCAGTAAGCTCAACCGACGACAACCTAATTCTATAACTACTATCAGACAATCCATTCTCCAATTCTGGAAGCAACAAGTCAACTGCCTTTTTGGCATAATTCTTCACAATCAACCTACCTGCCTTCAATGCAGTATCTCTAACTTCTTCATCTTGATCAGCCAACCCTTTCAAAATTGGAGGAATGATTTTGTTAAGATATGGAGAAAACTGTGACCCAAAACATACGGGTAAAAACAATAACAATGGCATAAACCCAGCACGCGTACGTGGAGCACCTGCCGACGACAAAATAAGCGGCAACATCTCTTCCAACTTGTTGATCCCAAGTCCACAAATAACTTCTGCCAATGCTTGTGCTGACCCAAGCCTATCACCAGCTTTGGTGTCATCCTCAAGTGTAGCCACCAACTTACCAATCAAACCTGGGAAACTATCTTCACCCAATTTTTCAACCAACGACCCCAATGCTCTAGCAGCCGTTGATCTGGTGGCAGGAACTGGATCAACCATAGCAATCTCCAACTCGCCAACTAACTCATTCAAGTATGGACGCAAGTCCTTTGAGTCAACCAAAATAGCCATATTACCAACAATTTGACATGCTTTCTTTTTCGTGGATGCTCGATCTTTCATACCTCTATAAATAACATGGATAATCAACGCCAACGATGGACCATCAATGTAATGGACAAACTGGGTCTTGATCAATTTGTCTAATGCCTCATCAGTATACTTGGTTGGGTCACCAATAGCATTGATAAGGTCGGGCACAATGGCCTGGATTTCTGGATTACGGATAACCTCACCAAATCTCTGCAATGCCGCAGAAGCAGCTTTTCTAACTTCCTTGTGGGTATCATTAAGCACACCAACAATTTGTGGGATAATGATTGACAACGATGCCGACAACTGCGTGGGGTCCAAATACGCCATTGACCCGAGCAACTCAACTGACCCCTTTTTCGATCTCCAGGCAATTTCATCAAGATTGGAAATGGCCAATGGGATAAGCTTCTTAACACCAAACGAGGTTGTGTTTTTCATAATTTCCTTAGCGGCATTATCAGTAGCCAATCTCACTTCTGGTATTGGATCACCAAGCGATTTAAGAATAATGGGCAATATTTCCAAGACGTACGGCTCAAAGTATTTACCCAAACTTCTGGACAACGTTTCAAACGCAACAGATACACTCTCACGCTTGATCGCATCTTTTTCTTCAGCAGCATCTGTCAAGTTTCGAATAATATCGTATGAACTCAACGATTTTATACCGCTACCTTTAACCAACCCAGCGATACCATATGCTGCACCTCGACGCGATGACACTTTTTTAGCAGTAAACAATTTCTCAAACAACTCGTCAAACACTTGTGGCAAATTGTCCATAGCAACAACCAAAGGAGCAATACATTCAGAAACGGCATATTGCACGGCAGGCGTGTCCAAACTCTTCATAAGCCTGTCAATGATGATCTTCAATCTTGGATCGTTCTTGTCTAAATCACGTGCCAACGTACCGTACAACACCACTACCGATTCTTTACTTGTCTTGGCCAAACTGTTTTCAAAAATAGGTATCAAAACCTCAACATTGGAAGCACCATGTAACTTGATTGCCTCAACACCAGCATCCTGCAATTCCTGGGCGACCAACTCGTCCTTATCACAAGTCTCAACAAGAAACTCAAACAATTGCTTGACATGTGCTTCTGTATACAATGGAGCCAACAATTTTAACGCAATTGCCACTGTTGACCGTTCTTCCCATCGATCACGATTATCGATAGTAGACTTGATCACCAACCCAAACTGGTCTAGTTTTGGTGCTGGTGGGTCCTTCTTTTCTTCATACAATGCAAACAATTCTTGGATGTTTAATGAAGTTTGCTGGCATGCATCAACATACGCATGAGCTATCGAGTTCCGCAACCCAGCATCACTATTGCCAAACAAACTAAGCAAATTAGATGCATCCTCCACTTTCAATTCGTTATCATCCCAGATAGTTTGAGCAATTTCACGACAGTTCTGGTCGTTATCGTGGGCGACCACAAATAACTCTTTCGAATACTTTTCCAACTCAAACTCAGCATCCAACCCTTCCAACAAGGTCGATCTGACAAATACATGTGGTGTAATCAAACTACCCAACAACAATTGCAAGTCACCCTCACAAATATTAAAAGCAATGTGTTGACACAATGACAAAAAGCATTCCTTTGACAACTTGGCTTTAGATGGCAATTTCATTAACGAAATCAAGACTTCCAAAATACTAGTACGAGGAATCTTGTCGTCTTCAAATGATTCGGCATGGGCGGAAATAATCTCAATAGCCAACAACAATTGCTCCTCCTCTGGGTCTTCTTCAACAAATTCAGATGTGACGGCCACTTTCGAAGCATTCTTTATTGCCACTGCCTTCCCGTCATACAATACTCGTGTCAACAACGGCAACACATACGACAAACTCAACGAGTCAAGCGGTTGTTGGTCACTAAGCATCTTGATTCTGTATAAAATTCTTCCCAAAAGCGAAACTAATGGTTCTTGCTCTAAACTTTCATCCAATTTCAATCCATATGACCTGAGTGTGGCTACACCAATGAACTTGCACAAAACCCCAAGTCTAGGTGAAATTAACAGTGACAATTCAAGGAACGCATCAATCGGGTTAAATAAAGGTGATTGGGGCAAGGCAAGTAATTTGTTTACAGCAACAGGGAACCATAAGTTAGCACCATTATTAACGAGTCTAGCTTGTTTTGTCAATTGGATAATCAAACTGATTACAAAATTAGTACGTTTAACAACCTCGCCAACTCTCGTCCTGATCTCACTCTCTTTGGCTAGTTGTTTATTAACCAAAGCTTGTTCTTCTTTCGACAACTTTTTAGGTTGTTTCAATTCCTTTTTGATGGATTGTTCCCATTTCTTGATTTCATAGTCTTTCGAGTTCTTATCAAGTTGCTTTTCATTAAGTACATTGACCACCAATTCACCTTCTTGACCCTGGTAAATGTCAATCTCTTGCTGGCTAAAGTTAAGTTTTGACACATCCAAATCAATAAGCGAAACGATCGGTTCAATAAGATCTGGTTGGATAAATGCAATATCGGCAATCGCCTTTATAGCAGCAGGTGATCCATCATTGACACATTCGTTGAAAATAGCACCAAAGTTTTCACCAACTAATTTCCCAAGATCTATCTTGGATTTTTGTGCTAATGCAATCCAATCAACCCCTGCCTTACTTGCAGGAAGAATTAGGCTTGTAAAATTTTTGGTGTAGCGACTAAGCAATGCAAAAACGGGACCAACATGTGCCAAATCCCCATTCAACAACTCCTTGATCAATCCTTCGCTTAGTTCATCATTTAACACTACCTTCTCCAATGCAAATAATCTTATTTTGTATGGAGCGTTGGTCAACACATATATCCAACCAGCAGGATCATTCTTTAATGCACGAACCAACCATTTCAATTCAACTTCGTCAAGTTTACTGAATATTCTTGAATCATTAAGCAATGGAGAATCTTTGCCTGTCAATGCCAAAATAACAAATGCACACACAATACTCTTATTGCTTACTGAAGGAAGTGGTGCTTCTTCTATCCCTTTTAAAATCTTTTCAAATTCAGGAACAAATTCAGGGAATGACACCGTCTCTACCAATTCGCCAAACTCAGAAAACCAAACTCGACGCAACTTAGCTGAATTGAAACCTGTAATAAACTGTTTGACAACTTCGTCATTGTGATACTTTAAGGAATGATATGTGAAAACCCTAACTGAACTAGCCAATGATGTTTCGTTTTGGTCTTTCGACACTAACGGCAACAACTGTTTAACAATCTTTTCTGAATCGTGTAAATGTAACAAAGACTTGATAATCAATGCCTTAGCTTCGGCGTTTGAGGTGGCTTTAATGGCCCTGAAAATCTCATCAACTAAATCAGCAGTATTCTTCTGTAAAGTCAATTCCAAAGTCTTGGCAGCACCAGTCCTCACATGCTCCTTGGTAGACTTGATGCCTGAGATAATTGCATTGACCAATTTGGCACTCAATTCTATGTCAATCGACAAGTTTTCAAACAAAACCGGAAGGGTATACACAAACGAATTCTCTGACGACCTTAATATTGCCTTTTCAATGTGAGGGACTAGCCCAGAAAAGTCTATGACCAAACTCTTGATACAACTGCCAAATACTGCTAAATCTTGAGTTGGAGGTGGTACTTTACTTAACAAACCCTGGTTTACAAAAAAGTCCAAAATTTCGGGTGCATATTTCTCTTTATAAACTTCAAACAATCCCGGATGCTTGTCTAGCGCCAGGTCTAACACCCCCAATAATGCAAACGATTTGTTTTTCACAATGATATCCAAATAACCCGAATCAATGGCCACGGCATCACTGATGGCAGTTTTTGTAGTTTGAATTGCCGATTTATAAATCCTCCTTCGTTTACCTTCAAATGTAATACACTTGCTTAACAACTTTCCTTGAGCCAATGCCACTGAATCGTCCAATTTGCCAAGTCTAGCCAAAGCAACAACGAACGCATTGATCCATTGCAAAAGAGTCATATAATCAGTAATTGGCAAGGTAGGTCCATCAACTTGCTGCTTGATAAAACGAATATACACTTGAAAATAATTTGGGTTGTGGCCACCAATAGCTTGTACAACACTCAATACTGTATTTCTAGATTGGGCATCGTGGTAATAATTAAATGTCTTTAACAAAGCCACTACGATCTTGTTCAATTCTTGCTCGGGGATCTCAGATAGTACTGATTTAATAGATGATAAAATTGGGATTCTAACTGAAACCAACGAATCCAGTATGCCTTTTTCGTAAACAGGCTCTAATGTCTCCCAACTATCCGTCATGTCTATAGAGGAAAAAGAGTGGGTAGGTTCTCTCACACGAATAAGAAAATTTTTTTTCTCTCTACTTGAAACGAAAAATTTTTCAACATTTTTTTTTTTCACTTTTTCTTTTTCTTTTTCCCTTTCTTTTTCTTCTTTCTGTATCAACTATAACAGTCAATGACGATAGGTTAAAGCCGTTGCAGTGATATCTCATAGATAGGAGAGAGGTTAGCCTTTTCTTCTTCTTTGATTTGACTCAATTGTTGGGCGCTGTGGATGACATTACGAACCATTCATCACCACACATAACCAAGTAATGTTTTTACAAATCTGAGGCTGTATCTAGACTTTTTTTTATATCGAATAAATAAATATATTAAAGAAGTATACAAAGACTATTTTCTTGTAGCAAAATAAATAAATACCTAAAAAATCATAAACATACCATAACCCAGAACTGTATTTAATCGCCGTGTTTGAAACAGCATCTATTACCATAACGACAACTGCCGTACTTTGTCCAGTTTGCACAAGGTTTCGATCTCCATTTGGGAGGTCTTTCAACGTGTTTCAATTCATTCTCGCCATGTGCAAATTGGCATTTGTTTGCATAAGGACAAACTCCCGTCTTCATAAACGAAGCACACAACTCGGTCTTGTATAATTGTGTATTGATTTGAGTCTTGGTGTGGTGTTGGGGATGGTGGACTTGCTCAAAGTTAAACAAGTCATCGTCTTGTGGTAAATAGAAGATTGGCTGTGGTTGTTGTTGTTGCTGTTCAGCTGGCGGATCTTCCCATAAACTTGATGTTGATCTCAAGGGAGATGACACGGAGTTTGCTGGCGAAACAGACACGTTAAACCAATTCTGTTGAGGTTGCTGCTGGAATAAGTAGTGATGAGGACTATTAAATAAACTCTGTGAACTATGCTTTATATCGGACTCATTGGAACTGGTTTGCCACAAGTCAGGCAATAAATCATCGAAATCAGTAGTTGAAGATGAGCTCGAGGCTATTGACGATTTGGTTCCGTTGAAGGCAAAGTGTTTACTATCTTTAAGTGTCGACATCATATTGGGTTAGAAAATAGAGGAAATCAAAAAAAAAAAATTTAAGATATGGATAAAAGAGGAACTATATATATCCTCGACAGATATCACCTGCATTCATCCTCCTCCTGTAGTGTACACATGAATTACAAAAAAAAAAGAACCATCTGTTGATTTTTCTTTGTTGCTAAATAAGAACCATAACAATATTTTGAGTTACACAAAAAGAAAACTTCCATTCAACGGAACCAATCACTGGAGTTTTCCCCTCAGTTAAGATTCCCCATTCAGTTCTTCTTCTCCTTCAATCGAACCACGTTAGAAACCAAAGCAGGCGATTCCTAAACTACAATAGATGTGAAAGTGGTGTGGAATTATTTATGCTGCAGGCATGTTGTTGTTGTTGTTGTTGTTAAGAGGCAAATGCACTTTCTCAACAATGGCCGAAGTTCGAAACATTAGAAAAATAATAAGGTGATTTTTCGTTTTGCCTCTTTTTTTTTTTTTTTCCTTTCCACATCATCCCATATCTACCCAACATGCATAACATACATGGAATTGTTCCTATTCGTCAACTACACAAAATGCCCACAGTCAAACAGTAAGGTTGAAACAATAAAGGAAAGCTGGGCATGTTGTTGGGTCTGATTTTTTTTTTTGAAGTTTGCGGGAAGTTGACTCTCAATTCCGATATAATAATTACACAAATTCACTTTTTCGTTTCGGATTATCCCAAGAGGAGAAAAGAAAAAAAAACCACCAACAAGTATTGGCATTGCCACTCCCCGCTAATTTTTATCGTGCCAATTCTCTCCCTCTCCCCACTGAGGACATTCTCCTCAAGTTTTTAGTGCACTTTGGCACAAAAAAAAAATTCAAATCTGGAAAATCAAAAAACAACAAATAAAAAAAATTATACACGCGTAATCAGCGTCATCTTGCAACAATCGTTTAGCCAATGATAAATAATTTGCAAGAACAAGTGGCTTGGGTGAAACGAACAAACCCTCATATAACACCACAGGCCGTAATAGATTTAATAAGAAAACCGTTCCCCAAAGATAAACTGGCGCCAATACCTCAAGTCCCAGATTCTATCCCTTCATCTGATAAAGAAAACATCCCTATTTCAAAATCTCAACGTAAGGTTCAGTCACGACTACCGTTGAAAACCATATCTGCCAATGAATCTACATTGCAAAGCACACCCACCCCAGTGAACAAAACACGTCTCCCGCCAGAAACAAGTGATATCATTGATTTGACACACAGCCCGCCAAAAAAGAGATCACCACCACAACCATCATCTCCAATTCAGCCTACACCAAAAAAACAGAAGCTCGATGATTCAGTGTTCCGCAAACTCTTAGGGCTACACGAATCGAAAATTAAAATTCTTGAAGAAAAGTTTCTTACAAGCGAATCCACCCTGATTTCGCTAGACCAAAAGAAAGAGCTATATAAGAAATTAGAACGCCAAATTGAGTTATTGGATAATGAAATAAACGCGCTAAAACTGGGTTTAGATGATAGCACCGAGTTGAGCTCCTCTCCGGATTCACCTGAGTTTAGGGTACCTATTACGCGTCCCGTAAGATTAGAAGCAGCCAGAACAATTGTTGAGAGCACAGAAAACGAGGAAGACGACACTGAGGACCATTTTGGTGACCAGACCATGGATGGTTTGCTTACACCAACACAAGAGCGAATGTCACAGGACGACCTTAATGAAATGGCAAGTTTTATTGATGACAGAACATTCGACATAACCAGTCAACTGTCAGATGGCGAGTTTATTGCTGTTGAATCAGACACCGAAATTAATGATATCCGTCTATCTCCAGAAACAGCTACCAAGTATGGCATAAAGTATAACTCCCAAGTCATAGGCAAAGCAAGAACAGAAGTATCGTCACCTATCAGTAGAGTGCCAGCCATTCCAGAGATTGACTCGTCTGATAGCGAGCCAGAACTACCACCAATAGAAGAAGATGAAATTGAAGAAACCACGATCCCAAATCTCCAAAGTGGTCCAGATTCACCTATCGTTATTGATGATGATGACGACGATTTTTTGGATTTCACAACTCAGCTCAACAAAGAAAGAGAGATCGACTTTATTGAATTGGACTCTGACGACGACGTACAAGAGGAACAATGGCCAAAGGAATCAAACGCACCACCAGCACCAGCACCTACAAACCCAGTCTTAACAATTGACTCCGACGATGCTTTTTCCGATGACGATGAAGATTTGAAAGAATATTTCACTGAAAACCGTGCATCCAAAGGTTCTGAACCATTTATGGACGAAGTACACAGTATCCTTAACAACGTGTTTAAACTCAAGTCATTTAGGGCCAACCAACTTGAAGCAGTACTGGCCACATTACTGAACAAAGACGTGTTTGTGTTGATGCCTACGGGAGGAGGTAAATCTTTGTGTTATCAGTTGCCAGCATTGGTGAAGAGCGGTGCCACCAAGGGGACAACGGTGGTCATCTCTCCCTTGATTTCGTTGATGCAAGATCAAGTTCAGCATTTATTGGCAAAAAACATTAAAGCGGGAATGTTTAGCTCCAAAGGTGGTAACGACGATAATAAACATACTATCCATTTGTTCAGGGAGGGGTTTCTAGACATTGTGTATTTATCACCTGAAAGGGCCAACAAATCGAATGCTATGCAAACAATTATGACAAAACTATACAATAACAACCAGCTTGCCCGAGTAGTTATAGATGAAGCCCATTGTTTAAGTTCATGGGGACACGATTTCCGACCTGACTACCAGGGTCTAGGGTTTTTCAAAGATAAGTTCCCCAAAGTTCCCATAATGGCGTTGACGGCAACTGCCAATGAAAAAGTGCAGATGGATATACTTCACAATTTGAAAATGAAAGACCCGGTATTATTGAAGCAAAGTTTTAATAGAACAAACTTGTTTTATGAAATCAAATTGAAAAAGAGTAATTGTTTGCTTGAAATCAAAGACTACATTTTGAGTCGTTTCCTGGGTAAATCTGGTATCATCTATTGCCATTCAAAGCAATCATGTGAACATACAAGCATGAAACTAAACGAGTATGGGTTGAAAACATCATTTTACCATGCAGGTATGAGTGCTGACAAACGATTCAACATACAAAAGAGATGGCAGGAGAATAAGATACAAGTGATTTGTGCTACTATAGCGTTTGGTATGGGTATTGATAAGCCCGATGTGAGGTTTGTCATTCATTTGTATTTGCCAAGAACTTTGGAAGGGTACTACCAAGAAACTGGACGTGCTGGCCGTGATGGGAACTTTTCTGAATGTGTAATGTACTACTGCTACAAGGATGCACGGTCTTTACAAAACTTGATTCAAAGAGATGAAGAATTGAGCGAACTGGGGAGGGAGAGCCATTTGGCTAAACTAAGACAGGTTATTCAGTACTGTGAAAACACCACCGATTGCCGACGCAAACAGGTTTTGCAATATTTCAATGAAACTTTTGATCCAGCGAATTGCCACAAGCAATGCGACAATTGTCGAGACTATAACCATGTGACTCTGGTGGAGAAGGATTGTACGGAGTATGCTAAGGATATAATCAAATTAGTGAAATCAATCCAGGATGAACAAGTGACGGTTTTGTACTGTCAAGATGTATTCCGAGGCTTGAGCCATAAGAAAATTACTGAAGCAGGTCATCATGAAAACGAGTATCATGGCAAGGGCCAATCTTTGGATAAGAACGACGTGGAGAGAATATTCTTCTATTTATTGAGTCAACAATGCATCGTCGAATACCACGTAATGCATGGTGGTTTTGCCACCGATTATGTCAAAGTTGGCAAGAATGCCGATGTGGTGTTGAATGGTCAGAAAAAGATTATAATACTGTTTTCAAGTAGACCTGGAAGTGCCAGCAACAGTCTCGGTAGAACAGCAGCAAATACTGGCAAGCCAGTTGAATATCAGGAGTCGTTTATTACTGCAAGACAAATGACAACTGTGGATGTACCGGACTCTTCGTTTTCACAACGGTGCTTACAAGAATTGCGTGAAGCTAGAGAAAAGGCACTGACTGAATGTTCTATATCGAATCTGCAGATTGTCGGTGAAGTTACGCTCCGGGACATGCTGGCTAAGTTGCCTACCAATAAAAAAGATTTTGCTAAGTTGGAGGGTATTAAGAAGGGTCAATTGGAGCATTTTACCCATTTCAAAAAGATCTTGACATCGTTGGCACGAGAGAAAAAGAAAATGGCTAACACATCAATAAGCACCGTTGTCAGTGATATATCGTCGATATCCACATCTACTGTTTCCCCCTATTTCCAACCATCACAGCAAGATCAAGAGATATTGGATACATTACGGGCGGCATCACAGCCAAAGCCCAGTAAAAGTTCTACTCAATCAAGCTATACCAAGAAAAAGGGGTCTAAAAAATTCAATAAAGGTCGCTCAGGGAATTATTTTAAAAAGGCAGCCCCCAAATCTTTGGCAAACTCTCATAGAAATGTAATGCCTATGTAAGTGTTTAGAGAAAATTTTATTTATTAGATAGCTCGCGCATAAATCAACAAACCCCAAAAAAAAAATACACATTTGGATGTAGATTCGCCCAACATTAACAAACACCTCCTCCACTCCCCCCATGGCTAGACATCCATTTTATAAGCGATTATTAAAAGAGTATCAGCAAATAAGTTTGAATAAACTACCAGGTATAAAGCTTGTTACTAATGATGATAATCTAACCGAGTTTATATTCCAGATCAAAGTGGCAAATAATCCGTTATACCCAGATGACGAGGACTATTATCTTTCGATAAAAATTACTGAAAACTACCCCGTTGATTCTCCTCAAGTCAAGTTCGTTATTCATGAGGAAGATAACGATGACGATTCCATAATCATCCTTGACGATGACTCGCTTGAAATTATATCACATTCAGTTATCCCCATTCATCCTCACATATATTCGAATGGCCACATTTGTCTTAATCTATTAGGTGACGATTGGACACCAGCATGTTCTATAGAGTCGATATTGTTGAGTATTCAAAGCATGTTAAGCACAAACGACAAACGGGAAAGACCGCCTGACGACACTTCGTATATTAAGCACGCTCCAACAAACCCAAAGAACTCTAAATTTATTTATCACGATGATAATGTGTAAGACTTTTATAGGTAGTGTGTATTTTCCTAAAAGAGATATTTTTGTTACGCTTTGCACATTTACGTAGATTATGATTGATTTTTTGATTTTTTTTTTTTGGTGTCAAGTTTTCAACAAAATTTCGATAATAAATGTTTGCAAGAGGGGTTTGGTAGTTAATTTTTCCGTAATTGTGACTCAAAAATAGGATTTTCCGTTTCTTTTTCTTGCCAATTAAGCCAAATATGAATTTTGAGGGATTAATAACCACCACAAGTATGTAAGATATGAAATATCTTCGGAGTTTTTTTTTAGTGCAAAACCACAAAGACCAAAAACGAATGACTGAGCTAAAAAAAATTTTCAGTTTAGTGTACTAGCCCAACAACCACCAAAGACACAAAGCTTACCCCTCTTTTGGTGCTGAAGAGTCGAACTGGGATGTACCGACTTGACTTGAAAAAGTTCCAAGTGAGGCCCAATTGAGCGATAGGAGAGTGCTTGCTATCTGTCAGATCTTTATACCCATGGTTGCACAAGCTAGTGTTGGATTACCAAGCACTTAAGCATTTGTTTGTGTAATTGTATAATCTATACCTGTTTTTTAGCCAATTCCGCATTCGCACGATGAATTGAAAAAAAGAAAATTTGATAATGTCAACAACAACGTTTTCCAAAAATCACATTATAAATATAAACTAATTTTACTTTGTCAAAAAAAAAAGATTCAACTCCGAAAAAAAAAAAGAAGAGCCATTCCCTTTTTCCTCTTTTGTAGAAAACCACTAAAGTTGCTTAACTTATTTTGGACCGAATCACCCGTGATCGACACCATTCACAACGTTGAAGAAGAACTTATCTATTTGCTAAACGATTAGATATATTTTTGTTTAGTAAGGCATTATTATATTTCTTGACACTTGCTCAATTCTGTTGGTGTGTGGGTTTTCCCAACAAGTTAACAATTTACCCCTAATCACTACCACCCCCCCTCAACACAAAAAAAAAAGAAAAACGAACTATTCCAGAATAATTGCTATAATTTTTTTCAGTTGTTTTATTTATTTATTTATTAAATTAATTCTCGTCACCTTATAGATACTTTTTTTTTTATTTTAAATCTTTCGCCAAACTACCAACAGCCATGTCTGAAACTAATGAAATCAAATTGGAAACTGAACCAAAACAACCTCCTTACCCAATTGAACAAGCCTGCGACTCGTGTCGAAAGCGGAAGTTAAAATGCTCAAAAGAGTTTCCTCGTTGCTCAAAATGTATCCAACACGAATGGTGTTGCTCGTATAGTCCCAGAACAATTCGGTCACCTTTGACAAGAGCCCATTTGACTGAAGTTGAAAATAGAGTAAGTCAATTGGAAGGAATACTTCACTACTTACTACCTGATCACGATATTGATGAAATTATAAACGACCACGACAAGGCCATACTAGCACCAATTAGACAAAAATTACAACCACTGCCAAAACCATGTGCACCCACAGAAATGCATTCCCCCATTGACTCAATCACCTACCCTTTACGCCAGTCAAAGTCCAACCCAATACCAGAAGAGTATCCCAAAAGTAGAATCAAGCAAGAAATAATTGACGATTTTTTATTAAACAACATCACCACCACCACCAAGAACAATGATTACATCACACCAACCGTGTTCAACTCATCAGTAAATTCAACGGCACAGAGCTCCTCATTGACGTCTCCTTCATCGTTATTATCGTTGAACTCTTACGACGGAACTATAGAAGAGGTTCTTGAATTGGATCAACCGCAACTTAAAAAAGTGAAGTTGGAGCCGTCAGTTTCTACCAGCAATTCTTCTTCTTCTTCTCCTACCCAATTCAGTTTATTTAACGATTACAATTTAGACATGATATTTGAAGGTGTGGTCGATGAAACTGTTAACGTTTGATGAGTTTGTTTTTTATCGTTTAGTTAGTTAGTTAGTATTGTTTTATGTTTAATGTTATATGTGTTCCCGTGTTGATCAGGTCGTGTAGATTTGCAGCTGCCATAAATCCCGTGATGCGCCGTTTCTCGCAATCGGCACCGAATTACTCACCAAATAAAACCATGACAAAAAAAAAAAAAAGTTCCCTTTGCCTCTCTTTCTTTTTTATTTGCCCCACAATCGACTACACTCATGAATGCCCAAAGATTAAAGAACCTCATCTCCCTTCGTTCAAGAAATGCTTCAAACAAACTACAACGTACATTACAAGAGTTGGCACAAAATATACAACGACAGATCCAACAGCAGCAGCAAGCACCGATTCCCGTACCTGTCCCAGTACGTCATAGAAATACCCATCCTTTAGGTAGAAGGAATTATTCGACAATCACACAGTCAAGATGGTAGAGTGGCTCAACTTGCTTTTTTATGATAGATTACGATTTTTTTTTGGGTTAGTTTTTGGTTAGGTGGTATTTATTTCCATAGTATGTTTTGTTTCAATGTATATTACGAATTTCTTTTTCTCCACTTTGTAGTGTACTGTAACTAGAAAAGACGTAACCAAAACAAAAAAAAAAAAATTATGATCGTGTCATCTTTTTCTAACCACAAACAACAATGTCTTCACCTGTTCTCCCTAATAGAAGGTCTATTCAGGTATGCTTAAGATTAGACGAGTCACCAAACGAGGATGTCCAGGAATTGACCACCATACAAAACACTTTTGATAAGTCAACCTCAAACTATTTGTTACAGTCAAAACACAATCAGTTGTCAATCAAGTTCCAAGATAAAAACAACCAAACCAAAGATTCCATCAACTCGAGTGCAGAAAATATCAAAAAGACTTTTCAAGATATAAAGAGTATTGCAGGTGGGTTTGGCGACGTATTTGAAATCGATTGGGAGTTTTGGAGTTTGGTGGTTAATGATTATGATCATGTGGTAAACCATGAGCTGGATAAATTAAACCAGTGTATAATATCAGGAATACCAAAAGAGTTCAGAGGCATTATTTGGCAACTAGTGGCCAAATCCAAAGATTCTCAACTAGAAGATTTCTACCGCCAACTAAAACTAGAATCGTCAATCCATGAAAAGGGAATCAAACGAGACTTGACTAGAACCAGTTTCTTTACCAATGTCGAGGCGGTTAGCAAAAGCGATGAGCTTTTCAATGTCATCAAAGCGTACTCTTTGTATGACCCCGATGTGGGCTACACCCAAGGGATGATTTTTATTGCAGTGCCATTGATTATGAATATGAACGAATCGGAGTGTTTTTGTTTATTGGTCACGTTAATGAAAGAATACGGGCTTCGCGATTTGTTTTGCCCGGAAATGAAAGGCTTGCATGTTTTGCTTTACGAATTTGATCGATTGTTGGAATCGTATTCTCCAGTGTTATACAATCATTTGGTCAAACAAGGTATCAAGTCGTCAATGTACGCTTCACAGTGGTTTCTTACATTTTTCGCCTACAAGTTCCCCTTGGACATTGTTTTAAGAATTTACGACATAATTGTCACCCAGGGGATGGAGTCCATATTGAAATTTGCTGTAAATTTGATGATTCAAAATGAGTCCAACTTGTTGGCATTATCGTTTGACAAGTTGCTCGAGTTTTTAAAAGATAAGTTGTTTAATGTTTATATCGCCGAAGCATTTATCAAGGACGACAAGGGTAAAAAGAGATTTTCGTTGCTGCGATCTGCTACCAGCACACCCGCTACATATTACAAACTAGATGAATTAGTGCAAGATTCTATGCAAGTAAATGTCGACCCTGTGGAATTGACTAAATACGCTAAGGAATTTGAAAGTATCTACAGCAAAGAAAGGGCCAAGGTAGACGATATCAAAGGTATGAGACTAGCAAACGGTAATCTTAGACATAGAATTAAAGAATTGCAGTCACAATACTCAGCCCTAAACAGAGACCATGTTGATATTGTTCAAAAAATGGTCGATTTGAAAATCACCCTACCTGATTTGGTTAACGAGAACGAGGATCTTAAACATACAATAGAAAAGCTAGAAAAAGATGTCGAAGAATTGGAATCAAAAACACAACCTGCCAACGATGTCTTGCCCAGTGAAATCGAAGACCAAATACAACAACTACTTGTGATCAATGCTCAGGAAGTAGAAAAGTCGGCTAATTTAGAAGAAGAGTTGAATTCGTTGCTTGAGCAAGAGGAAAAGCTTACTAAATTGATAAAGCAGGCAAATAGAAATAGTACTTGGTTCAAATGGAATAAATAGTTTGTGTGTTGATTTCGCGAAAAAGAAATGTAAAGTAATACTGATTAGGGCTATAGCCCTAACTGGTTTCTCGCACTCTTTTCACTACCAATTACTAAAAAAAAAAAATTTGGTGAAAAAAAAAAATTATCTACCACTCCTATACCATCATCATCAACAATAAACCACAATGGGTAGAGGTCCAAAGAAACACTTGAAAAGATTAGCAGCTCCATCTCACTGGATGTTGGACAAATTGTCCGGTACTTATGCTCCAAGACCATCTGCTGGTCCACACAAATTGAGAGAATCATTACCATTGGTTGTCTTTTTAAGAAACAGATTGAAGTATGCTTTGAACGGTAGAGAAGTCAAAGCCATCATGATGCAACAACACGTTCAAGTTGACGGTAAAGTCAGAACTGATACCACCTACCCAGCTGGTTTCATGGATGTCATCACCTTGGAAGCTACCAACGAACATTTCAGATTAGTCTACGATGTTAAAGGTAAATTCGCTGTTCACAGAATTTCTGCTGAAGAAGCTGCCTACAAATTGGGTAAAGTCAAGAAAGTCCAATTAGGTAAGAAAGGTGTTCCATACGTTGTTACCCACGACGGTAGAACTATCAGATACCCAGATCCATTGATCAGAGCTAACGATACCGTTAAGATCGATTTGGCTACCGGTAAGATTGATGATTTCATCAAATTCGACACTGGTAGATTAGTTATGGTTACTGGTGGTAGAAATTTGGGTAGAGTTGGTGTTATTGTCCACAGAGAAAAACACGAAGGAGGTTTCGATTTGGTCCACATCAAAGATGCTTTGGAAAACACTTTCGTTACCAGATTGTCTAACGTTTTTGTTATTGGTACTGAAGCCGGTAAACCATGGGTCTCATTACCAAAGGGTAAAGGTATCAAATTGTCTATTTCTGAAGAAAGAGACAGAAGAAGAGCTCAACAAGGTTTGTAAGTTTTATTCGCACTACAAAAAAAAAAATAGTTTTAGTGAAAATAGAAAAACCAACGTAAATAAATGTACATTAATTGCATACTCTTTCAATAATGTTGTTAATTCTTGCTGTGGTTTTGTTTAGTGGCTGTTATGCGTCATTTCCACATCGTAACTTGACATGGAACGATATAAATTTTGTTCATACCACCGATACCCACGGTTGGTACTCTGGACACATCAACCAACCTCTTTACCATGCCAATTGGGGAGATTTCATTTCGTTTACTACACACTTGCGGAGAATTGCCCATAGCCGGAACCAAGATCTTTTACTTATAGACAGCGGTGATCGCCACGATGGTAATGGCCTATCAGATATCACCAGCCCCAATGGCCTAAAATCAACCCCTATTTTCATCAAACAAGACTATGATTTGCTAACTATCGGAAACCACGAGTTGTATCTTTGGGAAAACTCAAAACAGGAATACGAAACTGTGGTTAACCATTTTCAGGATAAGTATGTTTGTTCAAATGTGGATATCAGACTAGACAATGGCCTGTTTGTTCCCTTGGGGCTGAAGTACAAGTATTTTACAACACCGATTAGAGGGATTAGAGTTTTGGCTTTTGGGTTTTTATTCGATTTCAAGAGGTTTAATAGTGGTACTAGAGTGACGCCAATGGCAGAAACCATACACGAGCCGTGGTTTCAGGAGGCATTAAAACATGAAGTCGATTTGATTATAATTGTGGGTCACACACCCATTTCCCATAACTGGGGAGAGTTTTACCAGGTTCACCAATACTTGCGTCAGTTTTTCCCTGATACGATAATTCAGTATTTTGGTGGACACAGTCATATTCGAGACTTTACCGTGTTTGACAGTTTGTCTACAGGATTACAGAGCGGAAGATATTGTGAGACCGTTGGCTGGACAAGTGTTAATTTAGATAAAGCGGATCTAAACCTTCCTGTTAGACAAAGATTTTCGAGATCGTATATTGATTTCAATACCGACTCATTTAAGTACCACACCAATTTAGATAAAGAGTTTGATACCGCCAAGGGGAAACTGGTTTCCAAGTTGATTCGAGAAACACGCAAAGAGCTCAAGTTAGATACCTTGATAGGCTATGTCAAGACAAACTATTATGTTGATTACGTTCCCATCGATCACCCCAAAAGCATTTTCAATTTGTTGGCTCTGAAAATTCTCAAAACATTACCGAAATCCAAACATGAAGAGCGAATTACAATTATCAATACTGGCTCAATCAGGTACGACTTGTACAAGGGGCCATATACTATTGACTCCAAATTTATTGTCTCGCCCTTTGAAAACATATGGGTCAATATTACAGTGCCAAAATCAGTTGCCACTAAAGTAGCAGCAAAACTAAATGACGCCGACTATATCAGTGCCTCTCGATTGAAACCACCTCATCAATACGATTTGCAAGTCCAGGACTTGAGTACTTCCCCCCACCAAGCTCACTTTGAGATGCAGGAAAAACTCCCCAAAGGTTATGTCACTCATGATGACTTTGGGGCTGATGGCGACGATACGTTGCATCGTGCCGTAGTTAATTTCCCAGTACCCAATGTTATTCAGAGTGTGGAAATCAACGATGAGGTAGATTCGCCTGTCAACCTTGTGTTTTATAGTTTTATCACGCCAAATATCATCTGGGCATTAAAAGAGTTGAATTTCTCTACTGAACAAGTACCAACACCATATTCTGACATTTACTTAGGTACATTGCTAAACGAATTTGTTGCCAACAATAAGATCTAATTGTATTCTTTATACTTTTATAATGCTATCGTTAGGTACATAGGTAAATCTATAATCCATACTATTTATAATCTCTCCATCTTGCATAACGTTTTCGTCAACAACCAAATTGACGTCGACTCCAAACCACGAACCCCAAATAGGTCTTTGATTGGTTTTGGAAACAATTGAATTATTTTCCTGAAACAAGTCGGCAGATTCACCTAACCGGTTCCTTCCACTTTGATCAAATCTTACTTTTGCTGAAAAATGAACGACAAAGGTCCCCGTGCCTGGAATTAAATGCCCATCGTAACTTGTCAATTGGTGTGACGATAACGGAGTTTGTAACCATTTCTTTTGGAATTGTAATTTACAGTCTTCTTGTGGGCTCGGTATAATAGGCTGGCCGTTCACTATAATTGCACTTGACCGCTTTAAGTTTGATCCTAACTGAGTGGCATACGATTCAACGTTGGGGAATGGTTGTGATGTTGGCTGTGTGTACAGTAAATCTAACGATGCAAGAAATCGTTTGAGAAACGGCTCTAGTTGTTGTGCTATAGGATGTTAGTTAATACAATTTTCAATGATTGATAATTCATTCGCCTACTTACTTGGGTCTTGATTCATTGTGGCTAGTTAATGGATCGTGATGATTCACTCGAGGTCAAATTTTTTTTTTTTTTCGTTGTATTTTTCTCATCATCATCATCACCAAACTCCATGCAACGCTTTTACAACTCAAAACTACCGTGATACACAACTTTAGTCCTTTATTCGCTTTCTTGTAAGCACAATTGTGTCTTTCACATTCATCGATTGGCACACATGTGTATTCCTGCACATAATCTACAACTGAAATTGATAGCAATCTTAAATTTCTGAGAGGAGTAATATAAATAGTAGCTTGAATCTCTGACTCCACATTTCCACTTTTACCTAACCACTACAATCAAAACAAAACTAAACAATGTCAGATAAAGGAAACATGGCTAAAGATATCGCATCCTCAGTTGTCGGATCAATTGGAGGTAACAAAGTTGCTGATAAATTGCATCTTGGTGGTGTTGGTCACATTGTTGGTGGTGTTGCTGGAGGCATTGCCGGACAAAACCTCGAGCATAAAGCTGAAGACGAAGTTAGAGAACACAAGGGTTAAGCAAAAGAAGTTTGCTAGTTTATGTAACTAAGTAGAAAGACCCTGATAATAAACATAAAAACTAAAAATACACCCAGCATGTACATTTTCTAGCCAGCCCACTCGCATTTGATCTGCTCTCGTTTGGTGGAAACAAATTTTTTTTTTTGATTTTGTTACCCACACTTGGTGTAGCAGTAGTATACTTAGCGTAGTCATAGACAGTTACCATTCGCTCTAAAAGAACCTTAAGCCTGGTCTGGTTGTGATCATTACACAATATGGACTAAAAGTGTCACTGGTGCAAAGCTAAAGCCAATTGTTTTGGGGTGTTTTTGTTCATGTGCTGGCTAAATTTCGAAGGATCGAAAAAAAAAAGAAAAATACTTGTTTTGTGTCTGATTTAGTCTACACTACCCACAATCTTATTCCTTTAGTAATTTGTGATACGTGCTGGTCATTACAGCCTAATTTAGATAATTTCTCTCTGAATCAGGTAAGTTACACGATCTTAAACTTTCTTTTTGATTTTGGTGCTTGATCTGATAGAAAAGTGGCTTGCCCAAATCAAAAAAGAACAATTCTACCTGCTCGTACCTTGATTTCTGGATCAATCAAAATGCTTGCAATAACATGAAGTTTCATTTTTCATTTTAATATAAATAGCAAGATAAATTTTCAATTTACAATCTCAAATTTTTTTTTTCCAACAAATTCCTCCTCCCTTATCTTACATTCGTTTAATCATAGAAATCTCGCATCCCCCCCCCTTACTCCCTAAAAAAAAAAGAAGACTACCTCCCACCAGAAAAAGCATTTAATTAATATTCCTAATCAAGACAAATCACAATTCCAACCCCCCCCAGAACCAATTTTTCGAAATTTTTTTTGTTTGATCCTCAAAGATATAAACACTTATTTTCATTCGCTTTAACCTACAACCAAACTCCGAAGAACCTAAAAAAAAAAAGTAGTCAACATTGTCGAAGCTACCAAATAACCACAGTAATACTATTAACGATATGAGTTTAGTCCAGTCAGCCATGTTTAATCATCATATGGGCCCTTCACACACTAGATCTCGAAGTTTCGAGTTATTCCAAGAAGCTAAAACCTTAAGGGTTGCTGCTTGTAAGAGATCATACAGCGACGATTTGAATATCAGCACTAAAAGAGCAAGAACTGCACCACCATCTCCTCCATATGAAACTGCTACACCCACCAGAGCTAGTAGGTTGGTAATTTCAAATTTGGTTAAGCCAACAAGCAACTTAAGATCAAGATCGCTTTCTCCAAATAAAAAGTTTTCCAGTCCGTTATCCCCATCGTCATCACCAATAGCGACTGTCACATCACCTATAAGCTCACCCCAAAACATAAAGATAAAACTACCAAGTATTTCTGATGCATTAAATCTACCACCAATAACTTCTAAAGAGCCAGTGAAATTGAAGCCAATTGTGCCAACAGTCTCATTAGATTATTTTGATACATACAAACCCAATGACGAAAATTGGAGGTACGGGCTTTTGGATAAAATTGCCAAAGAATCAAAGCATTTCCACCTTAATCAATACAACTACCTTAATGACCATGCAAAACCAAGTTTTGACTCCAAACTAAGTTCGAAAATCCAACAACTGTCAATTGCAAATGGAAAGAAAATAAATTTTCCCTACGAATCGAATTATACATATTTGAATAAAACATACTTGAACGATGTTAAAAACTATCCCGAATATCTAGAGTTGGCCGCCGAGTCATTATTACAATTGAAAGAGCGCCAACTCCCCCCACCTCCATTACAGCTGCACCAAAAACAACACCCACCACCACCACCACACTTGCCAGTGCAAGGACTTTTGCCTGTTCCAGCACCTCCGGTTTCACATTTTTCTTCTTCTTACACCACACCACAAGCCCCAACATTTTACCACCCACCTTCACAACAACAACAACAGACTCCACCACCACAAACGCTACATCATCAACAACCACAGCCACCTATTTCTACACACAAATTCATTCCAATATCACCTCCATCTGCTAAAAAATCTAGATCGGATTTATTGAAATCACCACCAAAACACCATCATCATCACGCACCAAGGGTATGCATATCGTGTGGGTCAGACCAATCACCATGCTGGAGACCATCCTGGTCTATTAAACAAGGACAATTGTGTAATTCATGTGGGTTGAGGTATAAAAAGACAAAGGCTAGATGCTTAAATGACAAATGTAAAAAAATACCTGCCAAGGGTGAATGGACCCTCATGCAAAGCAAAGGAAAAGAGACTTTTGAAGATGGTATAGAGGGTTATAGCTGTATTGCATGTGGCTGGAGAGTTGAAGTACTTCCTAAATCTTGAGTTTAGAAAAGTATTGTAAAGGAAGCTTCATTTATATAGGATTAGATATCTGTTAATACACTGTGCGACATTTTCTTTTTTAAATTTTACGTGCGCCGCCCCTATTCAACATTTTCCGAATGGCAAAAAAAAAAAATCAGTGTTGTCGATGTAAACTCTTAATACTCTATACCGAATAATCAACAATGTCTGAATCAATCACTATTACAATCAAGTCGTCGGGTGATAAAAAATACGAAGTCACATTTGATCCGCTGATCACTGTTTCTCAGTTAAAAGAGTTGGTCGCTGAAAAGTCTGACATACCTGCTGGTAGTCAAAGATTGATTTACTCAGGAAAGGTGTTGAAGGATACCGAAACTGTTACATCTTACAAAGTGCAAAACGGACACACTATACACTTGGTTAAGAGTGCTGCTGCTGCTACTTCCACTGGTGCTGCTACCACTGCAGCAGCTCCACAGCAGTCAACAGCTAACCAACTGTCTAGTACTCCAGCTAATGCTTCAGTTCCATCAAACATAGCAGCGGGCCAAGGTTCATTCAACCCTCTAGCTGACTTGACTGGAGCACGTTATGCAGGCTATTCCCAATTGCCATCAGCATCTATGTTTGGACCAGATGGGGGCATGAACAGCAACATACCGGACCCTGAGCAATTGAACTCGATGATGTCGAATCCCCTTGTCCAACAACAAATGCAAGCAATGTTATCAGACCCTCAAATGCTAGATTTTATGATCCAACAAAATCCCCAATTGAGAGCTATGGGTCCTGAGGTCAGACAAATGTTACAAAGTCCATTCTTTAGACAAATGATGTCGAACCCGGAAATGCTAAGAAGTATGATGCAGATGGGAAGAGGTAATGCGGAGCAAACTAATGCCTTCCCTGCGCCAGGTGCTAACCCTACTACTGGTGAAAGCAGCAATAGCGGGGAGACTACAGCAACCCCTGCTAACCCATTTGCCAATTTGTTTCCTAATGGAATCCCGCCAATTAACCCTCTGGCATTGTTTGGAGGTGCTGCACCTGCTGCTGCTGCTGCTCCAGCTGACAACAGACCACCAGAAGAAAGATACGAAAACCAATTGAGACAATTGAACGATATGGGATTTTACGATTTTGATAGAAATGTAGAAGCTTTGAGAAGAACTGGTGGTAGTGTTCAAGGTGCAATTGAGTATTTATTAGGCGGTAACTAGTTTGCTAGGAATCTATGGACTGTGGGTTGTTGTTGTTGTTTGTAGAAGAAATAAACAAAAGAGTGTAGTTGAGTGTCTACTTGACCAAAAAAAAAAGTAACCAAAAAAAAAAACATGCTGAGTTGAAATGTTTCTTTCAATTCTCTTCACCAAAACATTATGGATACGGTACTTGAAAGGATAGTGGGAACCTTGCTTGAGACAAGAAACTATACTTTTACGGAGCAATTTCTTGACCAACTAACAGAACTCACATTACAATTTGTCAATGAACTTTCAGCGGATCTTTCAAAGTATACACGGATACAGAGAAGGCAACAGCCATCTTTATCTGATATCAAACTATTGTTAAAACTAAAACATATTTCAATAAATGAGCTAATAAGGGAAATTGAACTAAGCAAGAAGTTTACGTACCGAAAGCAACTAGCCTCATTGTTAGACCAGTTGGTCGAAGAACCAATCAAAGAACAATCACGTCCATTCTTTGACCAATCGTCAATCACAGAGC
Organism: Candida albicans SC5314; assembly: GCF_000182965.3. Lineage (NCBI taxonomy): Eukaryota > Fungi > Ascomycota > Pichiomycetes > Serinales > Debaryomycetaceae > Candida > Candida albicans. Next base: position 2,197,587 of record NC_032090.1, read on the forward strand.
TAGTACCCAGATTAAATGTCAAACCAGACTATATCCCGTCTTATTTACCCGATCTACCTCCAGACTATACCTACCAATCGACCCCGGAGTACATGGAAACACTAACAGATTTAAAGAAATTGCGAATGAAATTAGTTGAAGAATCAAGAATGACAGAAAACTCTTTATACAAATTGATTGAATATGATGATATTGAATGGAGACAGAAATTCGAGCAAGAATTGGTAGAGTTGAGTCCTGACTCATCAGCCAACGAAACCACAGAAGTACCAATACCGACTACCAATGGGAAGAGTGAAGATTTCAAATTTGATATTGTTGAATATGCAAGAATGAGAAAACGACTTTTGATTAAAAGAGACAGAGATTTAGAGAATAGGCGGAAAGCAAGAGAGGAGAACATGTTCATGAAAGCAGAAATGTACTATTCACCATACTCCACACTCAAGCCAACAGCAGAAGTCAAACAATATTTTTCCGATGCCTTATCGGACGGATTCAAGAGTGTGATTGTGTCGGTACGAAATGCAGAAAAACTCAAAGAGCAAAACATCAAACGTCAAATGGAAGAAAACGCCAGACGTGAACAAGAATTGCAGAAACAAAACGAGTCTATATCATTTAGCTTTCCTACAATAAACCAATTGGAAAGTGAAAGCGAGAGTGACAATGACTTCGAGCAAGAAGTAAAAGACAATATAGAATTAAACTTTGATGGTAGTGACAACGAGAGGGAAAGCCGGAATTTGGTTGTCGTACAAAACTCGGACGAGAAAGCCTTACAGCAAGATCCCCCACCCTCTAAGTTTGCCGAAGACGTATCTGACATGTCGTCGGATGATATGGACACTATTGCGTGATGGACTAGACATCACGTGGTAACCCTGTTATTATTATTTTTTTTTGTATTTGTATAGTTCAGATCCCAAGGGGCTTCCAGTTTTGGTAAATAATAAAAGTAACTGCGAGAAACAATTCCGTGACAACGCTTTGTAGGTTGCTTATTGTGATCACAACTAGGGGGTAGTAGTAGTAGCAGAGCAATACCCAGAAGGACAGCCAAAGGAAAAAAAAATAATATAAAACTTAACCTCCCTCCCTTTTTTTTTTTTGAAGCAGATTCTCAACCACACCAATTGATCTAATGACAGTAATTATAGCATCGTTGTATGTAAATTTGTCTATGTTGCACATGCCTCAAATTGAATTTCTACTAACACTTTGACTAGATTCTTACCATATACAGTTCATTTTGAGATTGATACTGCGGAAGTACAATCCATTCCGCAGGATACAGCAACATCTGCTCAATCTACTTCAACACCAAGTACAACTGCATCATCGACTCAATTGTCTATTCTTCCTTCGTTATCAAAGCAACCTAGACCCGCAGCTGCTATTCCAGATAACAAGCAATTTGAACGTTCCGATACCCCAGAAGGGTTCTTTTACAATAAAAGAAACTCTGCCAAATCCGAACACCAGTTTATCCAGCCAATATCAAAAATCAGCAAAATGGAAAGTTCTGTTGTTGATTCCAAAAAGCCAAACGAAGGTATGGGTCTTCCTGGATTTAGCAGATCACAAGTTAACTTGGCAAACTCGACTCCCAACTTGGCACGTGTTGCGAAACCACTAGCACCACCTCCTTTGAACCGGGGCCGCAGCTCATTTAGTAAAGCGTTATTCACTTTTCATGGAAACAGCAGTGCCACCTCTTTGTTGTCTGAGGATGGTACTGCTGATAGCAGCCCTGTTATTTTGCCTTCGAGTTTGGAAGATGATTTTGATCAAAATTTCCACGATATGGTGCATGGGAAATCCAGATTGGCCCCGTTTGGTGGGTTCTCTAGACCGGGTGTTGAATCACAATTTCTTTCTGAAAAAAACATTTTTGATGTTGCCCCGTGGACGATTGTTCCGCCTGACAATGGTAATGGCTCCTTAACAAAGGCGGTAAATGTTTCAATAGACTCAGGAATTATGGATAAAGCAAAATGGGTGGGTATTGTTGCCATGCCAAGCGACGATGTGTCGCTACGAGTTAAATCTGAAATATCGCAAAAATTGTCGGCAGACTACGATTGTGAAGCAGTGTTCCCAGACGATGTTACGTTTGAAGGGCATTACAAGTCTTTCTGTAAACAAATCTTGTGGCCAACATTACATTACCAGATTCCCGATGATCCTAAATCCAAAGCGTTTGAAGACCATTCGTGGGGACACTATGTGCTAATGAACCAATTGATTGCAGATAAAATAGTGGAAACATACAACGACGTGAATGATGAAGAGACAACTGTATGGATTCATGACTACCACTTGTTATTAGTTCCCAAGATGGTTCGCGACAAGTTGCCTAATGCAAAAATCGGGTTTTTCTTGCATGTGTCTTTCCCTTCTTCAGAAGTTTTCCGTTGTTTTGCTCAAAGAAACCAGTTGTTGGAAGGTATGTTGGGCGCAAACTCGATAGGATTCCAAACCAACGAATATGTTCGTCATTTTTTGCAAACGTGTAATCGGTTGTTATTGGCCGATACAAGTGAACTGGGAGTCAATTACCAGGGCAACTTTACCGTGACAAGCACAATCCCCGTTGGTATAGATGCCTATTCCGTGAGAGAAAATGTCCACACAGAACAAGTCACAGAATGGCGGAGCTTGATCAAGGAAAGATGGAAAGATCAGCATTTAATTGTCAGCAGAGACAAGTTGGACAAGTTAAGAGGAATCAAGCAAAAACTTTTGGCTTACGAGATGTTTTTGACAGATAACCCCGAATACATTGAAAGTACAGTATTAATTCAAATATGCATTGGGTCAGCTCAAGATCCGGATTACGAGCTGGAGATTATGAAGATTGTTTCAAGAATCAACTCGATGCCCGAGAACATTTCGGTTACACAGCCGGTGGTTTTATTGCAACGAGACATTGGTTTTGATCAGTACTTGGCGTTGTTATGCGAGGCAGATGTTTTTGTGGTTAGTTCTATGAGAGAGGGCTTAAACTTGACCTGTCATGAGTTTATCACTGCCACTGAAGATAAAAAGTCTCCCTTGATGCTTTCTGAATTCACGGGATCTTCGAATTTGTTACTGTGTAAGGGAGAAGGTGCAATTTTGATAAACCCATGGGATATTAAAAAGTTTTCGGAAACCATCAAGACCCTGTTGACAATGCCTACTAGTGAAAAAGAGTTACGTTGGCACAACTGCAATCAAATTGTTCTTACGCATGATTCGAAACATTGGGTTACCAGCTGCTTGAATTCAATTGTGAACTCTTGGAAGATCGATCATAAAAAGAGTGGCAACTTAGTTCCTTTTACAAAAAATGCATTCAAAGATTGGTGTAGTGTGAATGGTAAGAGGTTGATTATTCTTGCATTAGAGATTTCTTCAGCGGTTTCAAATTCGAGAGGCAATAGTGCTGGCTCTACATCTGGCAAGGTTAACGTGATTGATCCTTCGGGGCTCGTGAGATTATTGTCCGACTTGGTAGAATCTCAAGACACTTTTGTTTACTTATTGTCTTATTTGCAAAGGTCGGATTTGGACATTATGTTCAAGAGATACCCTCAAATTGGTCTTATTGCGGAAAATGGTAATTTTGTTAAACTCATTGGTGCCAAAAATTGGATATCATTAGCAGACAAAGACGAGTTGAACAGCTGGATGCCAGAAATTGTTAAGCTTGTTGAGTCAAAAGTGGAAAGGTTGCCAGGATCATTTTGTGAAGCTTTAGATGCAACCGTTCGTTTCCATGCTGGGAAATCTTTTTCTGAAGATCGAGAGAGATCTTTGGATACAATGGGTGAAACAATCCAGCACATCAACACGTTATTTGAGCACAATGGAGTACATGCCACTTTGGTGAGAAACCTGGTGATTGTGCAAAAGGACCAAATCAGTTTGAAAGCCATTCGACTTGTACTTTCATGCCACAACTCCAATCTCGATCAAAAGTATGTCGTGACCCATATAAACGAGTTCCAGCAGCCCATGAAGGATGATATTCCTTCAAATGACCATGAAGTTGCTGCTGTACTTTACAGTGGGGGGCTCACCTCTATTGATGAAGCAAACTACGAGTATGTGAACAGTTTGAAGAAGGATATCGGTAATACTTTGACAGTAACCTTAATATCGTCATCAAACGAGGAAACAAAGACTGCTGCTACATACGGAGTAAGAGGTATTAATGAATTGCTTTGTATATTAAATAGTTAGTACTTGTCTTTATAGCTATTTTCCACAATCACATTCAATTCTTGCAACGAGTTGAGAAATTCTTTGTTTTCTTGGTCGTTTAACGGCTGGAACTTGTTCCAGTAATGATTAACAAACTCGTCTTCGGTGATGTGGTTGCCCTTTTCTTTGTCTCGATTGACTACCCAGAAATTCTCTTTCGACCGTTTGTGTGCTTCTCTATCATCCTCCATGCGGACAAGAATCTGACGTTTGGACAACAAAGTCGTTGAAGGGTTTGATTTCTCTCGAATACTGAACAACAGATCTTCATCAACAATATCATCGATGTATTCTGAATGCTCTAATAGTTTAGCTCTTTCAAATTGACATTCATGTTTGCATTGCAAGAGTATTTTCCATGCTCGCACCAACGGCTCGTCGTCGTTAATGTCGGATTTGGTAAACTCTTCATTCCTCTTTATCAAATCAATATCTTTATCCGTTAACATATTGGAGTCAAATTGGGAAACAAACCCATGACAATCCATTTTAAAGTGTTGAGATATATTAAATAAACTCAAATAAGTGCTGTATAAATTGGATTTGTTGTCGGTTACTTGAGTTATAATCAAGGGCAAATTATCTTTCAAGCCCTGTACATATGCTTGTTTATACTTATCCAGGCTAAGTGATTCATTTATTAACAAGTCAACAAATTGTAGTATATTTGCTTTAATGCTTGTAGGCAATTGTTTGTCGTTTATCACATCTAATATTGTTGGCAATAAGTAATCTTCTTTGTCGGAATTTTTTAATGCAAAATACACTGCTTTACTTAAATGTTGTAGTTGTGGCGACAAGCTACGGAGCATTTGTAGCAATTGGTTAGCAGCATCGAACGAATCCATGGTTGATGAAGATAGTTAAAGAAAGGCAAGAAAAAATTCGAGATCTCGTTTTAACCTATCCCCAACCTCTCACGTGACCTTAAAAGCAATGAAAAAAATTTTTAACTCTTTCATCACATTTTTTTTTTTTTTTTTGACAAGTTATCTTAACGACACTTTTTTTTTTTATTTAACAGCACATTATATTCAACAATGGGTAAATCATCCGGTAAAGGAAAAGGAGGTAAAAATAGAAGAAGAGGAAAGAATGTCAACAGTGGACAAAAAAGAGAATTAATCTATAAAGAAGAGGGCCAAGAATATGCTCAAATCACTAAAATGTTAGGTAATGGTAGAATCGAAGTAAGTTGTTTCGATGGTATTAAAAGAATGGGTCACATTAGAGGAAAATTGAGAAAGAAGGTGTGGATGGGACAAGGTGATATTATTTTGGTGTCGTTGAGAGATTTCCAGGACGACCAATGTGATGTTGTCCACAAGTACAACTCTGATGAAGCCAGAACATTGAAGAATGTTGGTGAATTGCCTGAAAATGCCAAGATTAATGAAACTGATACCTTTGGTGCTGATGATGATGAAGAGGTCAATTTCGAATTCGGTGGAGCCGATGAAGATGAATCTGAAGAGGATGAAGAGTTGGATATTGACGATATTTAGAAGCAAATGGTTTTGTCAGGAGAGAAGAGAGAGAGAGAAAAAGTTGCATATAACTTTTATTGTACATTACTTTTACATGTAGGTATATATAGATAGAGGAAGACAATAAATGTTTTCTGTATCAATGTCTATAATTCCTTGTATCTTCATCACCGCTGTCTATTTCAAAACTATCAAATCTTCTCAATCCAACACTTTCTTCGTTGTCATATTCCGAAGTTCTATTGATTTGCATAGATCTTCTTACTGTCGAAAATCCACCAACACCATTATCTAGCGGTGCCATGTCTTTTGAGGTGTGCACGCCAAAGATCTCTCTATCTCTATCGACCATTGGACTTTCGGATCTTGAGATGTTTAACAAGTAGACACCACTGAAAATAATTAGAAAACCAATCAACAATGAAATAATGTCCACTGCAGACGATGTGTTGAACCCTTTGAACAATATAAACGAAGCAGCCAAAGTAAAAGTGGTGAATGTGACATAGTATAATGGATTCACAATTGACGTATCAAACTGGTCCAATGCCTTATTGAAATAATTCATTTGCGTGACAATGCACAATGCAACAACAATCAAAAACAAGTATGTTGAAACGTGTGTAAACTGGTTGTTCCCACCCAAAGTCAATTTAAGAGCAATTCCAAAAGCTTTAATTGACATAACTGAAATAGACCCGACAGAAGAACAGATTGATAAGTAAATCATCGGATTTGTATTTCCATATTTGGGCACAATCTTGTAGATCATAAATAAGGAGTAAAGTGTAACAACTGTACAGTAGAACATAAACCCTGGCTGAGTAGCATATCCCAAAATCTCGTCCACAGTTTGAACTTCCTTATCCGGTGGAGCATGCAAAATAATGATGACCGACCCCATTAGACAAATAGCACAACCCATCTTACCCAAGGTTCCTAATCTTTCTTTTAAAAATATTGCTGCCAAAACAGCACCGATGATGACAGATAAGGCCCCCAATGGTGTAACCAAAATAGCAGGCGCAAATGTGTATGCAGCGAAATTAGCAATTTCTCCAATGGCCATGGTGATCATACCTCCCCACCAAATTGGGTTTTGAAGGTAATCCAGTGCCTGAACACCATCTGTGCCACCAGTTCGTGCTGATGCGTCCATCAAACCTTTCTTGGTGATAATGAACGAAGTACCAATTGCCAATGATGACGACATGGCCAATGCAAGGCCTATATATTTATCTTCCATGATTGAATATGAAACTTAAAAAATGATGAATGTCCAATAATGAGATTCAAGCAAATAGAGAAGAATGTGAAATTCAAAGCTAATCAAAGGGGAAACCTTGAAAGAAAAAATACCAACGAACAAATCAAATTGGTAACAGAATGAAAACAATAACACTATTTTTTTGTTGAAACAAAAACTTTTTTTGAACATTTGAACACGAAACACAAAGCTGTTTCAACACAGCCTAGTTTGATGAACGGGTTTATGCGGTACAACTGGGTCAACGATTTTTATAGGTCACTATGTAGATGTCCAGTCTATGTGGGCGTGTAGGGCCCTTCCACAAATGTATTGGCATACCAACTATTACGTCAATATTTCTGTTGGCAAAAATTGGGCTTACACAAACACTTTATTTTTTTTTTGCAACTCTGACAATGATGATATCGTTTCACACGCTTATGAAGTACATTATCACAATTATACCAGAAGTATCCTATTTGATATCGTTCCTTCAATTCTATTATACGTATTTTACTGGGTTATTGTTTTTATTGTCAAGAATCAGGATTAGAAACATCCAAAAGGAAACCACCAAAATTATTTTTAGTTTGTACAAAAATGAAGGAGCCCTTTACGATTTCTGGTTTAGTTGCAATATTATCACTATTACTACAGGTATGATATGGGCGTTTCTAAAACACAATGCAAATAGCAAATCAAAGGATGCGTTGGTAGTTATAATCATTTCCTCGGTTTTGCGATTTTCCGTTATGTCTGCCCACCAGATCAAACAGTATACCTTGAAGCGTAACTGGCTTCCAAATGCCAAATATGTATTGAATGTGCCTATAACCAGATTTCTCCAGATGGATAGTATGTGCATGTTGGTCATTGCAGAGTTATTTTTAGAATCAAAGCAAGGCATATCAAAAGTAGCATTGTTGGTGTTGCATTCCATCTTAAGCTTGCTAGGTGTTTTCGATTTTGAAATGACAAAAAGGGTTTTACCCTATCAGCACGTCTACTTGTTTGTGTTTGGATTGTTAGAGAATTGGATTTTAGTATTGTTTTGGTATGAATGCAGAAACAGTAAAGCAATTTTGTATACACTTTGCTATTTACTAAAATGGAATGGAAACACTGCTAGTCAATCAGTAAACTTGATTATTACGTTGGTCCTCAAATTTACCAAAAACGACGAAACTGCTACCAAGATGGAGTCTGATCGTATAGCCTCATTTGGGTTTGATTGCTTTAGTATTATTAGCGATTTGCATTAATTAGATAAATCTCTCTTCATGTTTTGTAGTCTCTCCCAGCCAGGAGAGTCTTCCCACATATCTTTACCTTTAGACATTAATGACCTCACCGTAGTTCTGGCCTTGTACTTCCAGTCTTTACATACCAAGTCACCAGCTCCATGTTTCCCCGGTAACTCACCGAGTGATTCAAACGCACTCACCAAATCTTCACAAGCATCGACAATCTCGTTCCAAATAGTTTCACTGGATTCCAACTCTGGGTTATGCACCATAACTCTGTATGCCTTTTCGTGACATTCCAATGCTGCCCATGGTCTTTTTCTCCACAATTCGACTCTAGCAACTATTCTCCAGCATCGCGCTGATGAAGTTATTACCTTTGGCAACACATTGCAAACCAAATCAATACAAGACAGTTGGTAGTGCGACAATCTCTCTCCGTCACCAGGGAATTCTTCGGATACAAGAATTTCAACTAGTTTTTCCAAAACAGGAATGTCAATGGCGGTATCGCCTTCGTTTTTTCTAATCTCAATCAATTCACGACACCCTTGCAATACATCATTCCATTCATGGAGCTTGGCAGCCACATTAACGTAGTTTTCATAAATTCTCCAAGACTTGCGACTTTCGCCACCGCTTCTAATGGCTTTTTTCAAAGCATTGAACGCAGGTTTGGTCTTGTCCAATTTCAAAAGGGCACTGGCCAAATTAGACCACGCATAGGAGTTGGAATCGTCAAGAGAAACACATCGTGTAAATGCTTCTGAGGCCAATTCAAATTGACCCGATTCAAGACCACAACATCCATAGAAATACCAATTTTCATAGCTCAATGGGTTGACTGTGAGACAATCAAACATGTGCTTGATCGCTAAGTCAATATCTTTTCTTGGTGGCGAATAATAATAGTGTGACAAAGATGCCTTTGCCTTTGCATAATGGCCAACTTCCCATGCTTTCTCCCATAATGAAGGATCTTGTCGGATATCACCCAAAATCGAGATGGCTCTAGCGTCCTCAGGATGGGTTGCAAGACGTTGTAGTATAATATTCTCTGCTTCTCTTTCGTTGTCCACTGCTGCATAGCACAATGCCGCCTCACACAGCATGTGCAATCTTTCGTAAATCTCTATAGCCGATCGTAAAACTCCCAAAGACATGTACTTTTCTGCAAGCTTGGCATCCATAGCCCATTGGGGTAGAAGAGGTAGCAAATGAATGAATCTCAATCTCAGTGCTGTAGTGGCACTGGTGTCCTCCTCCATCGATTCGGGTATAATTCTGGTTTTAATCTTAATTCCCATTTCTTCAATCAAAGAAGTCATTTGGAGTATACCTCTTTCAATAGTTCTAGACTTGTTTGTTTCGAGCAAAGACCGTTCCCATAAGGCACGTGAAAAAATCGACCAATTCACTTTACCTGCACTTGCGTATAAAACACGACCCACCAATGCAGAAAGTTCCTCCTCTACCAATGGATCGCTTGCTGGCGATGTTTGTTTCAACACGGTTAGTCTTAACAACAACTGCAAGTTATCGAGATTATTCAAGGCTGGCTGGTTGTTTGGGTCAAGATCTTTCAAATCTGCTGGAATATCTTCCTGTTTCATAGCTAAGGGAAGCAATTTTTCGTCAGCGGTATTTTGTTGTAACAAAAAGGAATCATATCTTATTCTTTTAGTGTCTTGTTCAATTTCAATCTCAAGATCCTCTAAAGATTCGTATTGTGGTTTTTCTAATAACAAATCAGAATCCAACTGACAACTTTCTGGGGTGGAAGTTTCAACTTCGTAGAGAGTGTTTTGGCTACTCTTTGCTAGCACAATCAAGTTTGATGTGAAAAAATTCTGAAACTTTGTTCTTTTTGCCTTTGCTCCGGAAAGTAGCAATTGGAAGTCCGACAACTTTTTGGCCTGGATTAATGGTGAGACGGCAGCGTGCTCTGTTGACGAATGAATATGAATTCTAGAAACTTCCAAAAGAAACTGAATCTGAACTAGTTTTTGCAACTCGGGGAAGTCTGGTGGTGCAATTGCATTCACTAATGATGAGTTGAGAATTATTCCACAAACCGACAGTATGATGCTCGGTGGTTCCGATACTACTGATAAATGTACTTGCAATCCTCTGACTTTCCACCAACAAAGAGAAGCAGTAATTGGGTCTTGGACTTTGGAGGCTTCGGTAACAAAATCCAAGAGTTTGGTTGGATCGCTTCTGCTGAAAAGGGATAATTGAGGAGGTGTTTGTAACAATCTTTCGAAAATCAATTCTGACATCACTAAAAAGAGAGGTTCTTGCATCAAGTCGTACGCTTGTTGTCCTTCAATGCTAAGCAATTTAATAGCTTCAGCCTGTACGTTTTCGGTATTCTCATTTGGGAACCACAAAGACTGTGCTGTTTTCGAAACTGGTGGACCAGTAAAATTTGCTTGGACAAATGACTGCAAACATGCAACACCCAATATCTGCAAACAGATGACACTATCTTTGCCAAAGTACTTATCCAGTAAAGCTATCAACTGGTCAACATATTCGTTTAAGACATCAATTAAGTTGTTCGATGAGTATTTCTGTAAAATATTCTGTAATTGAGGCAAATGCAATATTTCTTTGAAATCACTCACTTCAAATAAATGTTCTGATTTCCCCTCTAAAATACTAAGAATTGAGTATCCGACTCTTTCATTGGATCCAACTTCAAAAGTCCCTGGAGGAACTAGTAATAATAGTTGCGATAAATATTTCTTCAAACAATCCATGTCTGGTGTAAGTACGCCATCGTTGGTTCTTTTTTTTTTTGGAATTTTTTTTTTTTTTGCTTACTAAACTCATCTCTTACTAAATCACAATATTCTATATTTATGCAAAAAAAAAAAACCAGGTACAAATTCTTATAAATGACTATTTATTAATTACCACCGAAAAACGATAGCCGCTTTTTAGAGTCGGTACTACTACTTTCTGTTCTCTTATGTTCTCCTGACCTACGGCCCTTGCTAGGCTTTTTTAATGAGCTTCTAATCTTGAGCCTGCTCATATGTGATCCATTGTCAGGGTTTTCATCATCTGAAGCAAAGTCAATAACCTCTTCCTGTAAACTAAACTGTGATGGATTGTGTGTACTAGAGCCAACTCTTTTTTTAAATGCTGAATTTGCCGCAACTTTGGTTTCACCTGTTTTTAATTGGGAATCATCCATATCAATTAAAGACACTTCTGAGATGTTATTGGATTTCAGGTATCTGAGCGATGGTGATGCACTAGAGGATTCCAACCCAACCTCCAAATCTATCAAGTTACATTCAGGTTTTGCTAATTTAGGGTTTTCAAGGAAAACGGGTTCGGTTGATACTGGTACCTGTTTTATGTCCGGCAAAGCCGGTGGTAGACTAAATGCAAAATTATCCAGTGTCGAGTTATAATTGCCCCAAGGATTATTCTTTTTGTGTGTTTCAGGTTGCTCATAATTGCCGTCCTCTTTAGCTGCAGCCAGTGACTTGGCATAAGGAAATGGGTTCTTGGCACTTCCAACTGGGTCTGTATCGACATGCAAGTGCTCGACTCGTTGCAGCAAATCATAAAAGTCAGCATCGGTATCTCCTTTTTCCGTTGCTGGACTTTCGGTGGTAGAAAAAATAACATCAGCCAATTTTTCTGCTTCTTTACTAGGTTTGGGCAACTGATCCGCGTCTACTGCGTGTACATCAATTCCCTTGGTTGAGACCGCATCAGAATGAGATGTCTTGATACTGGTCAGTCGCAGCGGTTCCGTGCTCTTTTGTATGGGGACCTCAATCTCTTCTAACGAGGGATATCTTTGCTCGGCATCTTCTAAGCCTTCTATTTCTGCCAAGTCATCCTCCAGACTGAAACCTGCCAATGATTCGCGCGATGATCCGGAGGTGAGGGTTGAAGGTACACCTAGCGTGGTTGATTTGATTTCTGGAGATAATTGTGAGTCTATAGAAGGAGTGGCTGCGGGTTTGGCATGGTGTTCAGGTTGAGATTCTGTAGAGGCTAACTCTTTTCCATCTGCTGGAAGGGAATCTCCAGCAGCCACTGGTGGCTCTTTGGTGAGTCCAGCTTCAGAGTTTGCAAGTGCATGTTGTTGATAATATAATTGCTTTTGGCGCAATAACTCATTCTGCTTATGGACTTGATATTCGTGCAATGCCTGGAAATTGTAAGGCCCAGCATTGTAAAAATCTTTTAGTTTTAGTTTTGCAAAGTCAATACTCATCAATTTACACACCAAAATCAAAACTTGGACGATGTTGGGACGAAATAATGGATTTTCTTGAAGCATGATGATAATTAAATTCTTAAGGTCTCCTGAATACTCGGGGTATGGCGGAAACTGAAACGAGGCATGTAATATAGCAATATCCCCATTGGCTTCAAATGGGGTGGTGTAGTAGCACAATTTGTAGAGAAAACACCCTAAAGCCCAAATATCTGCTTTCTCGTCTATTGGTATTCCTCGGTATAAATCCACCATTTCTGGAGACCGGTACTGAGGGGTGGTGTGGTAAAGGATATCATGGCTGAGATAATTAAACTGTTGTTGGTCTTGTGGAGGCATGGTCGGAATCGCTGTGGACCCGAAATCACACAACTGAAACTGATTCTTAGAGTCGATCAATACATTTTCAATTTTGATATCGCGGTGCACTAATTTCAATTTATGCATTTCATATATCCCTTGACATATATCCAACATGATTTTGAGGATCTGTGGCTCTGTTAGTTTTGTTTTGATATGTTTATTCATATAGTCTAGTAATGAACCGTTGGGGCACAATTCCATCAACACCAATACCTGATAGGTGCCATTTTCTAATCGTTCAGCATGTGAGTCATAATACTTTACAATGTTTCTGCTATGGCGCAATGTCTTCATAACATCAACTTCTTTGCGCAACTCATTCAATCCATTCTTATCTGGCACAATCACTCGTTTCAAACATGCAATGTCGGACTCGTTCTCTAATGGGTCTATTGTAACTTTGTAAATATGGGCAAACCCACCTTCGGAAAGGTATTTGACAACAGTAACCTTGTGTTTTCCAACCTGGAGAACTGTGCCCTCTGGAAGTTTTGGAAGATGACCCATTGGTAGTGGTGGTAGTGGTGGCGTTGCTGGAGAAAATGTAAATTAGTTGAGCAAAAAAAAAAAATAGAGAAACGAGATTTGAAGGGGACAACAAACAGAAAAAAAAGATGTCAGTGCGCCTATTCAGGGTTGTTAACTAAATACTATACATCAAATTCTTGCTTATATATGTTTTGTATCTCTTCGTATGTGAACGGAATGAATACCTTCTCAACTCCTGAAGGATCTTTTACTAGCTGACACATTTTATGCTCAACATACTCTTTTAAGAATGTTCTAAAGTTCATCTCGTTGGAAGTAATGAACTCGTCCAAACATGTATTGTATAGGCTTTTTAGGTCAACAGCAACCTTGGCATTACCTTTCAAACCCACTCTTCCAGAAGCAGATGGGACAGCTTTCTCCATTTTATCCAATTGTGCAATCAATAGCTCGCGGTAGAGGTTTCGGTGATTGTCGGTAAGCGAGCGCAAGACATACTTGGCACCAAGGCCACCCACAAATTTTTTGGATTTGCCTAAACTTATCACGTCTCGGAAAGATGTTTCTCGTTGGTAAGTGGCATATGTTGTGAGATTATGCCAGATGAAATTCAAGTTTTTAACTTTGGACAGGTCCCATAACAATGATGCATTGATGTGGTCGGTAGATGACATGGCCCATACTTCTGGTAGTGTCATTAATTGCGACAAAAGCGTCTGTGTCTTGTCTACTCTAAAAACTTCCCCATCAAGATTGTGAATAATCAACAAGATTTTGGGTTTATGGAAACCGATACTTCCACAGGGCAGTCTATGGTTGTTTAGATAATCAACCACAAAGGGAACCGTTCCAGCTATATGTTTTGGGTACAGTTCGTTTGGCAAAAGGATGGAAGCGATTTCGAGAATTAGTTTTTTGATATTGATGCTAGGGTTAAAACCGTTAACCACCAAAACCTTTGGCAAATCGGCGTGTACCACATTTTCCCACCAGATGCCAAAATAGTTTGTGGCAAAATCTCGGAGTAGATCGATTTTGGATCCGACTCCGTAGAAATTCAAATTGAACCCTTGTGACATTTCAAAACACCACTGGTGATAGATATACTTGTGCAATTCGAAAAGGTGGCGTTTGCGTTGGAAACTGAGGTTGTCGCCCAACTTTACTAACCTGGCAAAATCTTTGTACTCAATCTGGGGTGCCAATGCTGTTAAAGAGTTGCCACTTTGTTTAACTCTGGTAGTTTGCTGTTCAAAGTATCCTTCTGGCCCTTCTAAGTAAAATACTTTTTCGTCCACAAACCTGCCTTCTTTGAACTTTGCAGGGTCAACTCCATCAAAGTATTTGGAGATGTACTCCTTGTCAGTGATATTTCCGTCAGCATCGAGGGTGGGAATAGGAAGCGGCACAAACGTTTTCTTCTCTTCATGCGTGTTGGTTGATTTGGGAATTCCACTTAGACTTGGCACCTTGCTTCTATCGAAATTTTGATCAAAAATAGATGTCAAATAATTGCTGACTGGTTTTTTCGCTGCGGTTGGTTTAGTCGGTGTGAACGTTTTTCTATCTGTACTGAACAACACGTCATCTTGATGGAATATACTTTTGATTTGACCCAGAACAAGCTCACTCTTGCTTGGTCTACCTCGCTTGGTTCGGCGCACAGTAGGCTTGACTGTGGGTGGTGAGCTTGATAACGACGTTTTTCTTTCTTTGGGTGGTCCATAAACAAACTCCACATTGCCATCATCATCATCTGCCTCTTCTTCCTCGCTTGAAGATTCTTCTGGCATTCCTGTATCCTCATATTCGTTGCTACTATCGCTCGAGTAAACAACTTTCTTTTCTCTTCTTCGGGTTCGTCTCTGCTGAGTTAGATCAATTTCCAATTCCACGTCGCTGCCATAATTGACTTCGTCGGGTTCTCCCCTCGACTGTTTGATAATTCTGTCGGCCAATATCCTATCTTGTTCATCCAAATAATCATCTGTGTCCAGATACTCATCCATTAATCGGTTATATAAGCTATTGTTGGCTCTTTTTCTCGCCGACTTGTCAAGGTCTTTGACTAATCTTTTCTCTGGAGATGATAGACCAGCTCTCCCATGAGGAGGTGTCTTTACCGGCGAAAAGGAAAAACGAGACGCATTGAGTGGTCCTATGACCTCCATACGTTGTTTTTTAGGTGACCGGAATGGACTATTTGGTAGAGCATTTGAGTGTGACATCTGGTTGAAGAAGTTGAAGGTGGGTTTGTTGATTTTTCTGATAGTGAGCTTTTCAGTTAACCTCGAAGAAGAAAAAAAAAAATAACTTTGAGATGCCACTACCAACAAACCCCAGCCATGCTTACATTCTGCCCGAACTGCTCAAATATGCTACTTATATCCGCTGGAGATGATGGTCTTAATCGATTTTATTGCTCTACGTGTCCCTATGAGTTCAAGATAAATGGTCTACAGATGTATGATAGGAAAAAGTTGAATAGAAAAGAAGTTGATGATGTGCTTGGTGGAGAAGGTACCTGGGATAATGTCGATCAAACTGCAGCTCAGTGTCCGATAGACTCCTGTGGTGGTGATAAGGCTTACTTTTTCCAGTTGCAAATTCGGTCAGCCGATGAACCAATGACTACGTTCTACAAATGTGTCAAATGTGGGCATAGATGGAAAGAAAATTAGTTGGCATTACTACCTATACATTTAAGATGGAATTTCGTCCAGTTGCGTCTGTCATTTGTTAATGTTTTGGCAATTTCAGCGATTTTGTTAGTGTCTGGCGTCTTGGTACTCAACGGTGAATCGTGATTGGTTAATAGTTCGGTTTCGGAAAAATACATAGACTCTTTTGAACTCGATACTGATCCATAGCTACTTGATGATCCGTGATCGAATTTTGCATAATCGTGTAAATTCTGGTGATACTCAACAGCTTGTTTCAATGACTCTCGATCTCTTTGAGCGATCAAATATGGCAACGAAAAGTTATCGAAGTGGGACTCGTGGGGTCTTTTACAGTGAAGCGGTTGTAGTTGTCCTCGGAAAGGTTTTTCAACAACGCTTTTGGATGTTTCGGGTTGTGAAAGAGACCATTTGCTTATGAACGCCACTTCTCTATTGATCACCTCCGGTAAAGGGTACCCATATTTCTGGAATCTGTCAATATCAAAGCGATGATCGTCACTGGTACATACATCGCCAAAAACTCTTGCTACTGTAAACCCATTTAGCCAAGACACTTTCGATTCCGTACAAGGATACACCAGTTTGGGGCTAAACAATGCAACCAAGTTTCTGGACTCCTGGTAGGACGAATGTCTTGAAAACATTAATGGGATGCAAGTTGGTAGTAGTTCTGACCCACCCTTAGGAAGTAGCCACTTTCTACCGTCTAACAGATATATGTGGTGGCCTTTTTTGGTGGTCACTAAGCTTGTAGCACTAGAAAAGTCGACATCACAAATGTTTCTGGGAAGAAACTGGCTGGCGTATTCTATGGCATTCAAGTTGATTATTTGTTTGATTGCGATTGTTATTGGTGTTGTATCCGGTACATTGCCAACTTTAAATGTTGGAGTTTTTCCGTCCACCAAATCCATGCCGCAAAGATCAAGCCGTTTCTGTAGGATACCATGTGACACTAAGGTCCCATTAAAGTGGCGAACTATCTGGAACCAAGCTTCTTCGGATCCCGAGACTGTATCCACAAAAGAGAAAGATAGATCGCTGTCAAATGGGTATAGCTTTAACAACTCTATTGCTGCAAATATACCTTCGCTATTGGGCATGATGTAAATGTATGGTTCGCCTCGGTAAGAAAATGTGGTATCAAGATATATTTGATCAAGTGTTTTGAGTCCTGTGATATATGGAAACAAGTGTGGGTTCTTGATCAACGAAAGAGTCCACCATGACTCTGCTCTGACATCACCAGTAATCAATACATTTTTGCAAAAACTTTCGAGTAAAAACATCGCGGACCCCGGACAATGATAGGACGGGATCATGGTAATCGAAACTTTTCCAAGCAAAATGTCAACTGTAAATGTTTCATTGTACTCTTTGGCTTTGAAGAATCTAGACACACGGGTATACCTCGTGTCCAACTCTAGAGTACTTTTAGTTAATGCCGAACAGTATACTCGACCACAAAATGAACTATTTAGTAGTCCTTGCAAATGATCTTGGTGACAATGTGTGAGCAAGTATACTTCCGCAGTTCCACTAAATTTATCAACCACAACACCAGGAAACTCGTGTATCTCCCCTTGAAATGTGTTACCCAGTTGCATGGTATAGAGAAAAAATAGAGATGATTTTTTACATGAGAATGTTTGGTACTTTTTTTTTTTCCTCTATATCAATATACCATAATACTCGACACGGCTATACTGTTGATATAAACTTTCCCACTGGACAATAAATCGATCGCTGATCGGTAATAATAGTAATCCACTGAGACTCAACTTGTTCACTCTAGCTAAACTTTCAATATAAATTATCTTTGTATTGCATAATCCAAGGAGTTTATAGAGAAACAAAATGTATGCCACGGGAACACAAGTACCTGGGCCGTTCAAAAGTATCACTGCTGGTCTGTGTTTGAGCATCGCAATTGCAGAAAACAAGAATGAGTATATGGTGGTTGGAATGCTCAGTATATATGATTGGCCCACTGTCCGTGCTCTTGGGATTGGTATGTACTGCAGGGATGTACCCGATTTCCTTTCATAATCCTGTGCCTTTGCTAAGGACGCATTGTCGCCCGAAGTGTATATCCATGTACGAGAAACTTTTCCCATGTCAAGTTTAGATATAATTCTCATCATCTCCCCAGTATGGCCACCTGAACCAAGCAAGATTGAAAGTTGGCATTCCTGAATGAGCTTTTTCTTTTTCTTTACGGAGGTTGGAAGTCTTAATGATGGAAGAATGAATAGCAATCTTACCAATACTATGAGGATCGGTGTGGCTATAAATGCTATTGAAAAGCAAGCGGCAGTTTCGATATCCATGAGTAGGGTTGTCTGCTTTTTTTTAGGGTTTTCGAGTGAGCGATTTTATTGACGAGAATATAAAAGAGAGAAAAATTTTTTTTCATTTTGATATCTTTTCTTCTTTTCAACACAACACATCTTTAGAGTATGTTCAGAGCCTAGATTTTGCATTATACTTTCTTAAATGATGAATGATTATTTACAACAACGAATTTCTTCACCTGAAATACCATGTGGATAAAAATAATTTCAGAGCTTTTTAACACTGATTTAAGAGATGAATGATAGCAACTAGTTTCTTTGAGTAGCGTTATACTAACAGTTTTGCAAGTGTATATTAAATATAAGTCATTTTTAAGAGAAAAAAAATTTTACTGTAGAAAACGGGATAGTCATCTCAAAAAATTTTTCACTTCTATAACTCTTCTTCCTCTACATGAGTACAGATATATTTTCAATATGCGCTAAATGCTTGGGCGATGAGTCACGAATCAAGATGATCAAACAGGTCAATGGAGATGAGTGTCGCCAGTGTACCCGGCCGTATACAATTTATCGATGGGGGAATAGAAAACAAGGAAACAAAACCATAATATGCATCACATGTGCTAGAGCCAGACACTGCTGTCAATCCTGCTTGCTAGACATTACTTATGGCATTCCTACAGACCTAAGAGATACTGCTTTGGAGATGGCTGGTCTTGAACCATTAACAAAATCTGCCAACCCGACAAACCGTGAAGTGAAAGCCATTATGGCCGATAAATTGGAGACTAAATTCAAAGAGCAACAAGAAAGATCCAATGATATATTGTCGAAACTAGCTGAGAAACTAAATAAGCCCGAGGAGAAGAAAACAGAGGTTGCTATAGATGTGGCCAAGCTAGCAAAGAAACTTCCGTTTGGGAATCTGCTTGATGTTCAGAAGTATCCGGATATGACAACGTTTTTTGTATTTGGGTTTCTGTCGGATTTCCCGCAGGCCATTTTTTCGAGATATGCGGAACAGTATGGGAAAGTAGAGTCGGTTGTTTTTAGCAGTGTAAGTGGGTGTGGGTTTATACGGTTTGAAAAGGTGAGTTCAGCAGTGGGGTTTGCCAAGTCGATCGCTGAAAATGGATTGAATAAAAATAAAAGTATTGCTGGACTATTAATTTTAGAGAACACGCCGATGAGAGTTTGTTTTGGGAAACAAAAGCCATTACCCCGAACTGCAGCAGACCAAAGAAAGTTGAATACTGTAGTCACAAAAGTGATGAAACAGTTGGCAAGTAAGAGCAAGGTTGGGGTGGTGGTGAAAACTAAACCTAACGTATATAAAGCTTTACTGGAAGACTATGAAGAGTAGATTTATCCCATTTTGCAAAACCCGATTGTAAACAACTGTGTATCCAAATCAGTAATTCCAACTATCTGTGCATTGATTTGTGTCTTTGCAAAACAGTCATAAAGGATGTAGTCGCGAGGGACATTCTCGACCTTGTCGGATTGCCGCTCTCTAAACGATTTCAAGTACTCTATGTCGTGTAATACTTTTATTTTGACATGGCAAAGTTTTTGCTTATCTATCGGGAACATTGCAAGACATCGTGTATAGTCAATTTCATTTTTATAAAAGTTGTTTCTTTCAAAGGAGTAAAGGTTTTCTTTTTGGGAGTCTTCCAATTCGTGATCCAAGTTTGTGTCGAGTGTGTTTCTTTCAATCATCCCGGCTACAAGCTCATTGTAATACTTTTCATTCAAAATGGACTTTGCTAGAATAGGGAATTGGTATGTCAAATATGTTGTTGCCACATGGCCACAGTTTATCACCTTTGCCAAATAACTGTTGGCTTTGTTTCTAATATCTTCGTCGTCATCAAAAAGCCCTCGTTCAAAGCATAAAAGCAAACAGCTAGAATATAGGAACCCTGTTTTGTCGAGACACGTTTCCAAATATGTAAACACTGCATTATATCCCATGAGTCTGATATCAATTTCATTGCTTGGATGTGTTGCTACAACACATTTCTCGTAAAAGCTCTTGTTGCTGCTGTCGACAAATCTGGAAAAACACACAAACGATGCCTGTGTGGAGTCAAGTGGGATTGGTAAAATATCTTCCATTGACGTGTATAACTTTAATGCTTTCACCTTGGTGTATTGGAAGTTTGTGGACACGATAAACTCTCTCACTAATGCCGGACAGTTTATTTTATGGTGCTGGATGCAGTCTAAGACCTTGTTGTGGACGTTGTTGTAGTCTGATCTGAGAGATAACTTGATATAATGTTCCCTATTTGGTTCGTCATGCTTTATTAAGTAAGTCGCTAGTGTTTCAAGGAATAGTTGTTTCCCACCATCGAAACAATCCCTGGTTTTGATAAGCTGACAAAAGTATGGTCCAAGCTTAGATGTATCTTTGTTGCCAGTTTTGTCTAGAACCTCAATATACTCTTTGGCAACGAAAAAGTTTCCAAACGCCAAATCCATGTGGATGGTGATGGGTCGATGTTTCAATACAAGTACTACCCCATGCAAAGCATTCATGCTTGTGTTGGTGTTTAGGGATGTGGTGACAAACTCTCTAAATTCGTCGGCTTCTAGCATGGCAGCAGTGATTTTGGCACTCAATTCACGTACTTTCCAGGAAGCTCTCGACAACAAATTTGTCACTGCCTTCTTCAACTTTGAGGAGGTGTTGGCAAATTCCAATTTCTCCAACATGATTAGTATAGGAAACACGACCTGGTCTTGTCCACACAGTAAATAATCAATAAACACGTCCTCGATGTTTTTGAAACGGGCAAAAAACCTCTTTGAGTTGACTTTTGCACCAGAAAATATTTTCTTTTCCAAATGACCAAACAACATCAATGCGCAGTTTCTGACCGACCAGTTGGTTGCGTTAAAGTGCTTTAAGGAAAGTAAGAGGGCTCTTTCGGTAAATGGTGAGCTGTCGCTTGTCAATTGGCTTTCTTTGAATAGTTGGCCCAAAGTGTTGAACGCATGGACTTGTGGTAAATCTTGTTTGGACTCTGACTCGTATGGCAAGCTGGCAATTTGAAATAAACTATCAAATACGTAATCAACGACCTCTTTATTTCTTTCTGAAGCGATTAGCAAAGCTGGGATAACGTATAATAGTCCGCCAGACCTTCTAGTAACCAACTGCTTGCTCTCTGTGGGGATATATTGGATTTCCTGTTTTATGTATTCCGTCACCTTTCCATCGAGCAATCGTGCTATGGCAATCATGGTCGGATACAGTGAGGAAATAGCGGCTCTAAACTTGATATTGTGTAGCTGCTCGACCACAAGGGAGAAACACTCGACGACATCGTCAGCCTCGCGTCTTTGTTTTAGCAACAGAAGAAATAGGTCATTGGCATTCTGTAACACTTTCCACGAATAGTTTACAACTTCTTTTGATGTGACAAACTCTTGTTCATTGGAATAAGCAATTCGTTCGGTTGATAGAATGTCGGTCATTCGTTTAGTAGCTTGCTTGGCTGCTTCAAGTTGAAGACGATAGTCTCCACATATCCCCAATTTGTTGTTGATGGTAGCAAGAGCCTGGAGATAGCCATGCTCACCCGATTCTTTACCAAGACCGCTGTATAGTCTTTCCATTAAAGAGTCCAAGTCCTGGGCATGGTGTGCTAAGAATGTTATGGCCAACGCCGCACCTTCGCTTTCTCTTCCAGCCAATCTTGGCAAAATAGCAAACGCTTTACTAGCCAAAGCTTTGTGGTTGCTAAAGTACTCTGAAACATTGTTGCATTGTAAGAGCAAGTCTAGACTCGACTCCCGTACTAGTTTATAATTTGAAAAAAGGTTCTCAATCAACAATTTGACGACATTGGGGTTGAAAATGTTTTCGAGTTTTGAATGAATTTGACTGAGGATTGTGATGGCTCCCATTTTTTGTTGAAAGTTGTTTTGTGTCTCCAAATGGCTGACTAACAATGTTTTGAATCTGGTAAAGTACTGTCTGGTTTCGGTTTGCACTGTTTCGCCAAACTTCCCATTCAAGCAGTCGCTGAGTTTTCCAGATATAAACTGGTGCATAGCACTAATGAACTTGTCTTGGTGGTTTGCTTCGTTCAAATTGATTTCCATCAAGTGGTTTGACTCGATGGTTTGGAAAATGTATTTTGTAAGAGGTTCTTTTTTATCGCCAATGAGAACTTGTAGAGCGTCCATACGAATGGCGCTATCTGCATGTACGAGACATTCCAATAATGATTTTTGATCGATAACTTCTAAGGACTTGATGAGTTTTAGTTTTTGGCCCATACTCAAAATACTGACTAGTGCTTTCAAGTTGGTCTTGCAATCTGCTAGCAAAAAGGGGAAAGCTTGTGGGTTGACACGTAATAATCCCGGTAATAAATGAGTAATAACATTGGTTCTGACATTATCATTCTGCAAATCAATTATGCTGCTCCAGGACTTGTACCATGACTCTGTGTTCTCACAATTTTCGTATATGGCAATAAGGGTTTTGCTGATGGCATTGGCGACGTTGTCGGTGAACATACTCATTGCTTGCATGGGGTAGTCGGGATACTTTAGAATGAAAAACAGTCTGTCGGGGAGTTTTCTGAGTAGTTTTTCCAATAATACAAAAAGGTTTTTTGTTAGTGGCTGCTGCATTAGCATGTCGATCCACAATGGAATGTCGGCATTTTGGAACATTACCAACTTTTCAAGAACCGAGTTCAACGAGTTCTGCAATGGTGCATAGTTTCTATTTACATGGGTGAGGATGTAATCAAAAAGGGTGTTCGAGCTTTCGAGGGTGTTGTTAAATTGGTCATACCTTAATAAGCAAATGGATAATGCATCGTTGAAAAGAACTCTATCCTTGTCGTTTTCTTCCTTCAGGTTTAAATGGGAAAGCAAATAGCGTAAACTTTGTTGGACATCATTTTCAATAGGTGGTTTGGTCTCAATGAGTGACTTTTTCACCGATTTGAGTTCGGTTGGGACTAGCAGCATGGGTGGTGATTACAAGATGGAAAGAACAGTGAAAATTTTTTTTGTTTTATCTCGTTTCGCGATGCCCAAAATGGGCCAACAGATTGCATGTACAAGATAAATTTGGTATTAGTATAGCTAGGGGTGGCACATCCCAGGAAGTAGAGCATGGACAGTTCGTATGGTATTGCTGTGCATACGATACAAAAAAAACAGAAACGAGAAAAAAAATCGATCGTCAACCTTTATCAACTCATCTACAGCAGCAGCAAAGTTCGTCCCTAAATATGAGTCAAGTCCAACAGAAACCCAAATCGTTTGGTAGATTGTATACCATGTACTACTTTCATTTTCCATTTGTTATGCTTACGACAACTGAAACCATGCTACTTCATACGTTTGTATTGATGTTTGCCTTATTGGTTGCCTATGGGATCTACGCTTATTTGCCTTCAAGTATCATGTTTGCAATCTCCAGAGCATACTATTATGTTTTTGGCATGGATATTAGTACCATCAACGGTTATGCAAAGTAGCGCTGTCTACTTAGTTTTATAGTTTAAAAATTTGTTAATATAAACCCAAAGTTTCTAACAGGCTCTGTTTGCTCGACTAAAAAAGAATTTTGTCAAACGCGTATCAGAATGTTTACCCTTTTTTTTTTTACCACAGATCAAATGAATGTTCGACCTAATGCTCCGTTTCGGCCTCCTAGACCAATAAAGGGGGGTGTTGCGGTGGTGCAGAAAGTAGTAAAACGAAAATTGCCCACTACCACCAATCCTAAACCTGCAAAGATTTTGACTACCGATCCCGGCTCAACAAAATACGTGATCCAATGGAGAAAGAAAACTTCAAAGAAGAACAAAACATGGGACGGTGATGGGTATGCCGTGATTAAACAGCTTGAGAATGGGGCATGCGAGATATCTATCAAGAACTCTGATGGCAAACCTATGGGGAAAAGAGTGTTTACTGCGACACCTAACCTTGACGACGTGATTAGTGTGGGACCCTATGAATTAGAATTAGACGAAAAAGTAGGGTCTAACTCAACTTCCCAGACAGTGACACGTGTTACCCACCAGTTCAAAAAGGTTGCTCCTCCCACAGCTAGTAGTCGGAAACCGCTTTATGACGATTGTGCCGATGCCATTGCGTTGCCTCCTCCTCCAAAAGCCAAAGATTATGTCAAAGTAAATATCGATCCACATTTGGCAAAAGTGCTTCGTCCGCATCAGGTTGAAGGTGTGAAGTTTATGTATGAGTGTTTAATGGGGTACCGTGGGTTTGGCGGGCACGGGTGTTTGTTAGCAGATGAAATGGGGTTGGGGAAAACGTTGATGACAATCACTACAATCTGGACGTTGCTCAAACAAAACCCGTTTATGGAAAAAGGTGCAGTGGTAAATAAGGTATTGGTGGTGTGTCCTGTCACGCTTATTTCCAATTGGAGACAGGAGTTTAGGAAATGGTTAGGTGCTAATAAGCTAAACGTGTTGACGCTCAACAACCCAATGTCAAACGAGAAACAGGATATACTCAATTTTGGAAAGTTGAATGTGTACCAAGTGTTAGTGGTGAATTATGAAAAACTTGTGGCACATTTTGATGAACTCTCAGCGGTCAAGTTTGATTTGTTAGTGTGTGACGAGGGCCATCGTTTGAAGAATAGTGCAAATAAAGTATTGAATAATCTTATCAAGCTCAATATTCCGAAGAAAATTGTTTTGACGGGTACGCCGATTCAAAACGAGTTGGTAGAGTTTCACACGTTGATCTCGTTTCTCAACCCGGGTGTGCTTCCCGAGCTAAAATTGTTTCAGCGAAACTTTATAACACCTATATCTAGGGCCCGAGATATCAACTGTTTTGACCCTGAAGTGAAGAAACGCGGTGAAGAGATATCGCAGCAGTTGATTGAATTGACTCAGAGTTTTATTCTTAGACGTACACAAGCGATTTTGGCTAATTACTTGACACAGAAAACTGACATTTTGTTGTTTGTTCCACCTACATCGTTGCAGCTCAAGTTGTTCGACTATATAACCAACTTGAAGAAATTTAATCAGTTTGAGGCATTTACCATGATCAATTTGTTTAAAAAGATTTGCAATTCCCCTTCGTTGTTGGCCGACGACGAGTTATTTAAAAAGATTGTTGAAGAAAAGTTTAATTTGGGGATGGCATCCGGTAAAATAAACATTCTTGTGCCGTTGCTATTGGAAATTGCTTCGCTTGGGGAAAAGATTGTCTTAATTTCCAACTACACCAAGACTTTGGACTTGTTGGAACAGGTTTTGCGCAAGGTCAGCCTAACATTTTCGAGATTAGATGGGTCGACCCCCAACAATGTGCGTAGCAAGTTGGTTAATCAGTTTAACACGAACCCCGACATAAACGTATTTTTATTGTCGTCGAAATCTGGCGGGATGGGGATCAACTTGGTCGGGGCTTCGAGGTTGATTTTGTTTGACAATGACTGGAACCCAGCGACCGATTTGCAATCGATGTCGCGAATTCACAGAGACGGACAATTGAAACCGTGTTTCATTTATAGGCTATTCACCACGGGGTGTATTGACGAGAAAATCTTTCAGCGACAGCTCGTGAAGAACAAATTGAGTTCCAAGTTTTTGGACAATGACGCCACGTCCAAATCTGATGTGTTTGACAATGATGATTTGAAGAATATTTTTGAGATAGATACATCGACAATATCCAATACTCATGATTTATTAGAGTGTGTGTGTGAGGGCGACGGGTCGATGTTGAGTCAGCCAACCATAGAGGAAAGCGAACCACCCCCAAAACAAGCATGGGTTACTGCATTAGAGCTTAAGAAGAAGATTGACGATGGTGAGGCGCTAAAGAGGACGG
Source organism: Candida albicans SC5314 (assembly GCF_000182965.3). Taxonomy (NCBI): domain Eukaryota; kingdom Fungi; phylum Ascomycota; class Pichiomycetes; order Serinales; family Debaryomycetaceae; genus Candida; species Candida albicans. The sequence continues at coordinate 2,223,757 of NC_032090.1, forward strand.
CTGTTAAATTTGCCTTGAACGATTATCGACACTACAATCCAGAGGTGAACCGTAATTTGGATTTTGATTCTGCGCTACACCGAATTGCTAACAATTCAAGCTATGAAAATAAGCAATTGCCAATTACATTTATAATGCTGAGAGTAACTAATTAACGTTTCATTCTTGCTTCGGCTGCGCGAGCTCGTTGTTCTCTCAATACTCTCATTTTCTGTTGATCGCTAAGTCCGGTCAAGTCGAAACTGGGTGTGACTTTTTTAGGTTCTGGCTTGGTCAACTCTTGTTGTATCAATTGTTTCTTTTCCAATTCAAGTTGTTCATGCAAAGTGCGTTCTTCTTGTTCTATCTCTTCTTTGCTTTTGGGGGGTGCCACTTTAGCGGCGTTCCAATCGCAATACTCTTCGCCTAATTTGTGTCTGACTATTTGGAATACTTTTCTTGCAGAGGTGTCAGCAACCTCGGCGGGGGTTCTTCCTGCGGCATTGTAAACTATGGGGTTGGCTTTGAGGTTTACGAGTAGGACTTGCACCATATGGCCAAGACCATTTGCAGCAGCATAGTGCAATAATGTCGGTGTGTGGGTGTAGTCGAGCCTAAACTCGTTGACATCAATACTGTTTTGTTTGACAAAATTAATCAACTTTGGTGCTTTTTGTTTTTTCAAAAGAGTAATGAGGTCAGTGGATAATGTGTTTGTGGGTGGTGGCGGTGGTGAGACGGTAGTTTTTTCGATTTTCTTTGGTGTTTCCTTTTTCTTTTCGACTTTTGGCATGTCCACTACATGCAAATGAGTCAACTCCACCCACGCCCTCTTTAGCTCTGATGTTGTAGCTCTTCTGGTTGTGAATGGGAACCCCCTTAGTCTTGGATCGTTGGCTTGAATGGGAGACCCCTCGCCGACCAAGACTTTTCGGTTCGATGCACCATTTGCACGTATGTAGATGGCAGTACACTCTGCGAGCTGATTCTTCCAATCGTGCAATAACTCTCTAACTTCCTGGATCAATGCTTGTTCGTTGTATCTTCTTATACTGGACCCAGCAGAGTTGGCTTTGCCACGGGCATTGTCGCTTGCACTTTGGGAGCCACCCTGTTTTCTTCGTGTGGTGTACCTATGGAATGTCTTTGACTGAACGATGTCGACAGCTTGTTCCTGGATAGACTCTTTGGTAGTGGGGGCATTGCCACGAGTGTTTTTGCGTGTGTGGGAAATAATGGCACCGGCAAAATGGCCGCCTCCAATCATAAATAATGCTGATTTGCCGGTTTTGGGGAAGTGGAGACTTTCGGTTGGGTTGTCGAGTTGCGAGGGTGAGAAAACTGCCTTATAGACCCCAATAGCTTTGTCTGCTGGAACCAATGGCGAGCCAAAGAGGATGAATGGGGATTTGGTGTTGAGGTGGCTCACTGTGGATTCGTCGTCGTTGTCGTCGTCTTTTACATCCAACTTTTGTATTAGGTGTTGTAGCTTGTCTTCGTCGTCGCTTTCGTCGTCGGACCCCGATAAACTTTCAATGGATTCTTCTTCAAGTAGTTTATCGAACTGTTGTTCGGTGACTGGTGGCAAATCATTGAGTTTTCGTTTTAGGTTATAGCGGTATAAATCTGATTTATAGTATTCTGTGTCGTGTTGATTAGGGGGTGGTTGTGGTGTTTTTGGTGGTTCGTCTGCCTTGACGCTTTCGGAGGTTTTTGAATCGAAATACAACAACTCAAGTGAGTTGATCACCTTGTCCAGTAGGTTGTATATGTAAAAGTCTTCCATGGCGTGGAAGAAAAAGAAAAAATGAAAATTGAGAAAAAAAATTTTTTCAAATCAAGGTGTAGCAAAGTATATGTAGTATCAATGCTTGGAACAGCTATTATTTAAGTAGAACTGAATCGTCTTTGTAGTGGTGGTCAAATTTTTCTCTACAATTTTCAACCAAATAAGCATAAAATTGAGTCAAGTTTTCTTGGGTGGAACTACAATTGTATAGAATAGTAATAATTTTTTATTGGTTAAGAGAAGAAGTTAGACATCCTATAATGATTCGCCAACTTTATGGCATTGCTGTAAGAAGAATTCTATTTTCTTTGGGTCCATAAATGGGTGAGTGCCGTGCCCGAAATTGATAATGTAATTTTGCTTACCAAACCCTTCCAACATTGTTTTGACTTTCTTAGCAATTACTTTGTCTGATCCATACATGACACCTGGGTCTAAGTTACCTTGTAAGGTGATTCTTCTTCCGTTGACAACTTTAACAGCGTTTTTGGGGTCGTATAACCAATCAAGGGACACACAGTCGTAGCCAGAATCACATAAATCATCTAACGCGTACCATGCGCCTTTGGCAAAGACGGTCATTGGAATGTACTCTTCCACACCCAATTCTTTCAATCTTGGAGGCAATTTTGCGGCAATTTGTTTCAAATAAGGTAATGAAAACTCATTGAAATCGTCTGGTCCTAATTCGCCGGCCCATGATTCGAAAATCTGTACCATTTGAGCACCAGCGACGACTTGTTGCGCCAAAAATTCAACACAGGCGTCACAGGTAGCTTGCAAGAGTTTGTGAGCAGCTTCTGGGTACTTGAAGATCCATTCTTTGGCAAACCTAAACATTTTTGATCCTTGGCCCTCGGTCATATACACCAACAACGTCCAAGGTGCACCAACAAACCCTAAAAGTGGAACTCTGCCGTTCAATTTGGTTCTTGTCAATGTAATAGCCTTGTATGCCCATGCCAATTTGGTATTTACGTCTGGCTTCAAATCTATTCTCGATAAATCGTCTGGGGTTCTTAATGGAGCAGCGAAAACCGGACCTTTTCCTTCAACCATGTTGATTTCGAAACCCATTGCTTGGGGGATGACTAAGATATCGCTGAAGATGATGGCTGCATCGATTAAGCCGTCAAAGTGGTCAACAGGCTGAATGGTGATTTCTGATGCAATTTCTGCATCCTGGCAAGTTTCGAAAAAATCTCTATTACCTTTGACTTTGTGGTATTCTGGCAAATAACGACCAGCTTGTCTCATGATCCAGATCGGTGGTCTTTCCACCTTTTCACCCTTGGCTGCTCTAAGTATCAAGTCATTCTTCAATGGAGGGAATTCTGGCATCTTGCGTGTGGTGTGGGATGGATGAATTGTTGGCGAAATTGGTCAAATAAATAAGATTTTTTCACAAGCTCGACACGAAATTTTTTTTTGTGCGAGACTAGAATGTTTAAAAAAAGATAAAATTCTCGGTTCAGCAAAAACACAGCAATCTATCAGATAAGACTAATGCTGGAAGAAGATACGTCATCAGATAGAGTACCCCCACCAAATCCAAATGCATTTGTTTGTGGTGTTAGGTCTAGGAAGACATCGCTAATTTGACCATTGTGGTTACGGAATAGTTTACCGACAAGCCAGAGAAAGATATTTTGGAGTCGTCGTGGATGGATCAAGTCCATGATTGATAGAATCAAAGATATGGAGAGAAGATACTTGGCCAGGTATTATGAGAGCAATAATCTGGGGTTAATGGCACACTTGGGGGAGCATAATGTGAGTCCCAAATTGTGATGTCGAATGCGATAGATTTTGGGGTTGTTGACGATTCGGAGGAGCCTGCGGTGTACACCACTTTTTTGCCACGCCCAATATCTGCCCTAGCTAGGGTTAATTTGGTGCTACATGAGCACCCCGTTGTTGTCAAGTATAAGACCATCACTAGGGTCAGAAGTGGTGATGAGCCATTGTTGAGTGGGGAAGAAGAGAGGTACGGCACAGAGGATGAACGGGATACTGAGAAACCTTTGGTGGAGCATAACTATGACTGGTCGTTGCAGTATTTGCTTATTGTGCCAATATCATCGTTGGTGGTTTACAATTCGGGGTGGCTAGTATTAGAAGGAGTCAATAAGACTGTGCAAGAATCACTAGCCTCTGAACACCTTATCTATTGGATAGTGGTGGTGTTTTCCCAGTTTTTGGTGTTGCCTGTTGTGCCATTTATTACCAAGTTTAATCGGTATATTGTCTTGGGGTTACTGGTGGTGGCGGTGGTTGGGGTGTTGATGAGTATGGCTGTGCACCCGTTTAACCAGGGTAGTCCGATGAAATTGAGATTTATAGAGAGGATTAGCCAGAATGATATGGTGGAGGTTTATGGGAGACAAGGGTTTGTGGAGGATGTGTTACGGGACATGCCACTGGTGAAGACGACTCATGCCAAGGTTGAGTGTGAGGCTTTGGCTGATGGGTTGGAGGTGTGCAAGTACAAGAGTGGGCTAACCCCAGGAAATTTGACTGTGGAGGTAACTACTGAACCACGAGCCGAGTCGTATGGGTTGATATCTGGTGCCATAACTATTGCTGCACCCGAAAACAGAATGTGCACTGTGCATTTTCCGCCAGACCGAGTCAAAGCAGTGGTGGTAGGCAAGTTTGGGAACAATTTTAAGGCTATACCCGATGGGTTTTCCAGAGAGAAGGGCAACTACATCTACAAGGACCGCAATGGGATCAGCCAGCTAGAATTGTATAAGTTGGACTGGAACAAGGACTATCATGTTGGGTTTGAGTGGTTGCCCGATATCGATGATGAGGGGGGTATGCGAGTGGAAGTGGAGTGTTTCTGGGGGGATATGGTGCCGGCCTACCAGGAGGTGGTGCATTATAGTCCGAACTGGGTGACTTGGGCGAACAAAGAGAGGGGGTTAGTAGGGGAAGTAAAGCATGTAGATGTATAGAGAGACACCTCGAATGGCAAGACTAACTGTAGGCCAGAAACTCTGAATTGGAGGATAAACCCATGTCTATAAGACAYCAAGCACAGTTGTAGAGGAAAAGTCATTCAAGGAGTAATCAGATCATAAAAATGACAGTAAAGCTTACATAAAAACGCGGTAACGACAGGTGAAGAGAAATTTGTCGATCAAATTTCATCCCGAAGGTTCTTYATCAGAGAKAGTGTTGAATTTTCCCAAAATTTTTTGGAYATCTTCAGATGTAGCCCCAGCCAAGACTAACCAAGGGGGGGGAGAGGGGCACTGGTTTAATTTACGGAAGTCTAACTRCCAACAAGAGTGATTTCTACGTGTTAKCAACTCCGAATTCAAAAATCCCTCAAGATCWAGCTAACACTATCAATTGCCTAACCAAGCYGAACCACTCTAAAACTACCCCCTGCTGTAATCACCACAACAATTAACCCACTCGTTAGCCCACACTAGCAGTTCTGTAACCAATTCAAAATGATCTAACTTACTGCTCTAATTTGCAGCAATATCAACAAATGCTTTAATCTGGTGATCAATTTGAATATCTCTAGAACTCTCAACTCACTGTACCWGAACTATCTCTGATTTAAAGCAGATTTAATAACCCCAATTCAACCAATTTGACACACTCTCAAATGAACCACTCAGTAATTGAATATCTCTCTTAAAAACTACACCTGTGAAACAGTGTATCGCTGATTTCAACAAATGTATTAACCGGGTGACAAAATTGAATAACTGTACAATTAAGTTGGAACACCTATCATTTTCAACCACTCTGAAATTGAACAACTACCTGAACCAAGAACTCAACCCTTGATTTAGACCACTCTCAAAACTAATTCAACAACAACCCACTAGTTTGGAAATCTATTCTCGTTTTGAACTACTCAGAATTTCAACAACTCCCTGAACTTGAACTATCTCTGATTTGAACCACTCTCAACACAGATTTAACAACAACACAACTACTTTGGAACTCTCTTCACAAATGAGCCACTCTGAGTTTGAACAACTCCCTGAACTTAAATTACAATTACCAGTAAATTTAAACCGCACTCTAATTGAACAACCCCCCTAGTTTGGAACTCTCTTCTTATTTTAAAATACTCTCAGTATGAACAACTACTCGAACCTCAAATACAAATTTCTCAAATAAACAACTCTCTAGTTGAACAACACCCTACCCAATTCAAACATCTGTACGGTCAATCAACTATCTCAAGCATCCATACTAATGGAAACGCGGAAAAAAGATGGCAAAAATTTTTTTGCTAACAAATTTTGTTAGGCGCGAAAAAAAAGATGGCAAAGATTTTACAAGYTGTCAAAAAAAGATGACAAAAATTTACCAAGTTTTTTTGGGGTTTTTTTTATGGGTTTTTAGGGCTTATATAGGTTGTTTAGGGGTGTGGGAATATGATGGGCTGTGTTTGGGAGCAAACGGAGCACTGGTTGCCGAGATATGCGCGGTTAAAGGTGGGTGAGTAGAAAAGGCGGAAAAACAGTAGGTAGATACCCACTTTTTGCACTTTTTAAAGCACCACTAGATAGCTCTCACTCTGTAGATTCTACCTATCAAGGTTAGAAGTCGATGCCTYTTTTGGTTGTTGAGCTAGAGCCCGTTTTAGTCAGTTTTGGCCGATTTTACGACATTTTTTTGTCATCTTTTTTTTAACTATGCGACTTTTTTTTGGTGGTGCGACATATTTTTGCCATCTTTCTTGGGGGTGCGACTTTTTTTTGCCATCTTTTTTTGGTGGTGCGACATTTTTTGTCATCTTTAATTTTGTATGGGGATTTTTTGCCATCTTTTTTGAGGCGACGACATTTTTTGCCATTTTCGGGAATAAGTTATTTCCGAGGAGAGGAAAATTTTGGGCTCGAGTTTGCAAAAATTCTGAGCTAAAAGTTGGTTCTAGTTGGGGTGAAAATGGGGAAATTCAAACAAAGAATTGATGCACAGCAAATAATAGAGTTTTAGACTTGTAATTGTGTATAGTAAGAGAATTAACTTCAAAGAAGAAGCAGGAGAATAGAATTTACTGAAAGGAGTAAGGGAAGTCTATTTTTGAGTTTAAGATGGCAAAAGTTAAATTTAGAAACAGCTAAACAAGTCAGAASAACTATTAAMGTTGCGACTCTATTGTGAAGTTTAGTGGGTAAGTTATTTGACTGTTTTGGAGGCAGTTGATTGTGTAGTTGTGAAAATCGGGGTGCCGGTGGGAGACCCGTGGGTGATCGGTGAGCSRGGGACACGTCAACAAAAAAAGATGGCAGAAAAAAAAATGGCAGAAAAAAACAAACTATTTTACACCAGTTTTTTTCTTCAACAACCAGGCAATCAACAATCAATCAACAATCAGTCAGATATTTAATCAGTCAGGTAAAATGGATTATGCAGATGTGAATGATACTTGAATTGGAAGTTAGACACCCGGGAGATAAAGAGTTYATGGAAAAGTCATTTTAGCTGGAAAATTAAAGAGAGATGTCAAATCAGTGGGTACTAGCAAGATGGAAGTAAGTGAAGGATTTCAAGTCTATTGCCGAGAAGGAGCAACGCATTGGAGAGAATTCAAAAAGTTGATAGATAGGAGAGAGAATTGAAACTCAATGGAATCAGCACTGGAAAATCACGGATGGCGAAACTGTTGCCGGCCAAGCTAGTCAGGGATTTGTGGAAAATGGAGTTTAAGGACATGGAAAGTACTCTGGGAGACATGGAAGTCGACGTGGCAATGGAAGTTGTGTTGGATCAGTGAAAGAAAGAAGATCAGCCAAGATAGGATCAGGTGGAACATGAAAGAAGATCGAAGCAAAAGTCTAAGAGATTAAAATTGTACCCTCAGTGAACGGAAGCTAAGTTATTGGGATTGGAAGTAGCAAGGGAATTGGGAAGTACTGAGAGAATGGACAGCCAAGTTATTGGAAGTGGGAGTTGGATTTGGGAAAGAAAATCAGAGAATGAAAAATCACGCAAACTATTTTGAAAAAACCCTGGCCAAGTTAATCAAGAGACAATAGCAATGGAGATCAAGTTCAAACTCAAGGRAAAGTTATTGTAGTGATGGAACATAAACAGTATCAAAAAGCTACATGGATAGTGAAGAAAGGGAGGTGGGAGTGAACAGCGTTGGAGATGGACAAGACAGGGAGTGGGTGGAAGAAAGTCAAAGGGATTGGAAATGTAGTCTTAAACACGTGGAAGCTGCACTGGATCGGTGAAAGCAAGTGATGAACACCAGGAACAGTTACTACAATAAAAGGAAGAAGATGGACAAATTGGACGAGAACTGGGAGGCGGCAAATTGAACGAGAACTGGGAGGCGGCAAATTGGGCGAGAACCACGGATGGACAAGCGGGGG